>NC_040039.1:34349195-34392608 GCF_003713205.1 Coffea eugenioides
TGCTAGGTGATAATTAGGGATTAGTTAGGAAGATTAGTGTTGGAAGACAATAAGATAAGGATTAATCTTGGCTAATCACTTGTCTTAAATTTATTGGACTTTTGATTTTGACCAAGGACTTTCTTACCTCTTGAATAAAATCAAAATTTGACCAACATTTTCTTCATTTTGAGCTTCCCTTGGCCGGCCCTCTTGAGGAGAAAAACAAGAGAGACTACTTCAATTTCTAGCTCCCAAACTTACTTGAATCTTGAGCTCTAGCCAACCAAATTGGAAACTACACCATACAAGTGCTCACTAAGGAAGTTTAAAGGCTTTGGTGGAGTTATTTTGGAGGAAAAAATACTAAGCTACCATTTTATTTGAGATTTTAAGGTAATTTGCTAAGAACATCTCTCTTTGCTTCTAATAGTTGTAAATTAGTGGCTTGTGGTTGCCACTTTGGTAGTTTTATGCAATATTTCTGGGTTAGAAGTGGTGATGTGTGGATTTTCAGTTTTCTTAGAGAATTTTCTGCCTCATGTGATGATTAATGGTTGGCCATGTTTTACTAGTTTTGATATGTGAAAAATCTAGTGTTTTGGTGTTAGTTTCATTTGCCTAAAAAAATTTCAGCTTGGGGTGCATCAATTTCAGTTTTAGGGTTCCTAATTTGAGCATGATTAGGGTTAGTTTTGGAGCTAGCAATTGGTTGTATTTTAAGGGGGTTTAATAGCCTATGATGTATATGTGAAATTTGGTTGATTGTTATGAGATTTGGTGGTTGGTTGTAACATGGAAAGTAAAGGAAAAACAAGGGAAGTGCTGCTGAAATTTTCCGCAGGAACTCTAGAGCAGTTTTGGAAAATTTGCTATATCTTGTTGTAGAAATATCAGAATTGAGTTACGTTTATTGCGTTTTAAACTAGATTCATAGGGTTATAAACCGTGAAAATTTCAGACCTTGGTTCTGTCTGTGTGATTTATGGTGATTTTTCAAATTTGACTGAAATTGCATACCTGTTCTGTCTTTTACTGGATAAAACAGTAATTTGAGGCTCGAATTTGACTGACTTGTGATCTGAATCTTATAAATGTATCTTCTGAGAAATTGTACCCCTTTAAGTCTATTTTCCGACGGTATAAATTTTATCAATTTTGGACTTAAGAATCTTAAGATATGATTTTTTAAATAGTGGTGCGCAAAACTGAAAAATCCTGTTTTCCTAAAAATGTCCTTACTCTCATTTTTCACCTTAAGTTCGGAGTTAGTAAATCATTGTAGGTATGATTTTGGTAGAAGTGAAGGGTTTGGGGTCATTTATGTTCTTAGGATCAACCGTTATCTTTTTACTCCAAAATCGCCTTTTTATCTCCTTGTACTAGTAGTTATTCGGATTTTCTTTGATTTAGCTAAACTTTGGATGCTTGAACCATAATATTTTCTCTTGGTTATTCTTAGAGTTTCTTGGTGATTGAGGGTGTTATCTGGAAGGAAACTTTGGACTTTATTTTGCTTAAATAGGTGAGTGTTCTATATACGTTCTGTTTCCAATGACTATGTGAATTGTTGTGACTATTTGAATTGTTGCTTTAATAAGTGATTGATGTACGTTATGTTTCCAAGGTTTGCTAAAAATGAATTTTGCTAGGCGAGTGTGTGCTTTATCGCACTCGACTTAAATGAACATGAAATTTTCAACGATTAAATGATTAAATGCTACTTGTGCATGAATGCAAGCCTTTTGGCTGAACTGGGACCTTGCCCTTCGTTGCCGGTTGACTCGAGCCAGAAGCGGACTCAGTCGGGCGATTGATGACCCTGGGTTAATGTTTGGTATACTCGAGTATGACCACGAAATCTGGTGGAGACTGGCCAGTGACCAGTAGGGGGAAAATGAAATGAAGGAATGAATGGCAAGAACAATGGAGGGGTTTTCACTTACAAATATATATTTTTTTAATGATTAAAGGAATAAGGAAAATGGTCGGTGAATGAACGAACGAATGGCTCCACGTGAGCATGTATCCTTTTAATGAATGTGCTATCATTACTTTTGTGTAAATGTTTTCTGGATTATTTGCTATTCAATGCTTAAATGTCTTGGATTTAATTGTTTGATTATGTGTTTGGAACCTCACTTGGCTTTTAACTCATTCCGTTAGTTTTGTTTTCCTTACCGGGGATGCGAGCGAGGGCGTGAGTCTTGTACAGACTAGCTTGGTCTAGTTTTTTTTTTGAATTTCTTTTTATTATACTCGCGCTAGTGCTTGGATAAGGTTGGATGTATTGGGAACTTAAAACTTTTGTTATAATTGGGATTGTATTTCTGTTTGAGATGGATATGAATGTAAGTATATGTTTCAAGTTTGGAAATTGTTATTCGCTTAGTCTCGAGGTTATATCTTTTCACTTGAAGAGAACGATCGAGTCTTGGCGAAAACTGGGCAGGTGGTCCGCCGAACCCTTTGGTTCGCCTTAGGGGGAGGTGGGGCTGTCACAAATTGACCCTAAACACTTAACTATAGATGCAAAGACATGCCAGGTATAGGGAGGTTCACACTTTACTCTAACTCTTTTCTTCTCATTCTTAACAGGTTTATCGGGCTTTCCATTAAAATTGAATAGTTTTTTTTATAATTAACTTGAATTCTTTATCTCCTGTAATTTTAACCCACAAAAAATTTTGGGTCCTTCATCTCCCTCTCAAGGACAAAATCAACAAATTTTAGTTGGCGTTCTTCTTCTTCCTCGTCAAATTTGTCATTCCTATTGTACAGCTGCTCAGCAAGTCCATTATTGGCAAACATAGCAATATTTTGTTGATGTGAGGTGCTACTCTTGTCATAGCTTGTAGTACCACCACTTTACTTTTCAAGTCCAGTAGTGTGGGTATTCGGCTTATTTTCTTCAGCATCAATGACTGTCTCATTTCTAGTTATGGACTCACTTGCATGTGGGTTTGAATTTGCTATTTTTTTGGAACATACAATCATCTCTGGTCATCTCTACAGTATTGATCATCTTCACTAAAATGCTCTTCCTCAAGGCTTTCACCCATAACTTCTAGTATCTCGCCCTCTCTTTTACCGTCATTGTTTCCATTTGCAAATGTCCCTCTATCCTCTTTGCTAGTCCTCTCAACAATTGCTTTGTCATTAATCACTTGGGAAGCATCACCTCCCATATCACTTCCCATTAACATTTCAAAATGCCTTATACCTTCTCTAGTCCCCTGCCTAGAAGAGTTGCCACTTGAACTACCCTCACCATCCCCCTCTCTACAAGGCTTGCTCCCTAAACCACCCTCACCAACTCCTTGCCTATAAGAGTTGGCACTTGAACTACCCTCACCAGTCTCCTCACTACAAGTCTCGCTCTCTAAATCACTCTCACCTACCCTTTTTGTTGACTTTTTCTTAGATCCACTGCTAAGTGCTAACCACTATGTCAAAACATGGCTCTCTTATCATTCTACCTTTACCATCTAGTTCTTCTATTAATTTACCTGGCTTTTTTGAGTTTGAGCAACCTCCTTCGTAGGTGACTCATATTGCATTTGAAAATTTTTTTCCAATGACACATGATCACATTACACCTCCATTAGTTTGTACTTTTTTAACCTTTTGCAGAACTCATTGATGTCTACATCCATTTGCAATAGCCTTAACCCATGGTTCAAGTCACCATTAGACTCAATGTAATAATAAAGCATACTATCTGTATGACCTAACTCCTTTACCGTGATATTTATCTCATGCACAAACATCCTTTCACCATCACATAAGTCTACATAGTTAACTTCACCATTAACATATGACTTGTAGTTGGAACCAGAAATACGACCGCCATGGTGTAGTCTTATGGAAAATAGAACTGAATCCTCCTCTGCACATTTAAATTATAGATTATTAATGGACTTAATATACTATTCAATTAAATTATTAGATGTATGACCAAATTCCCAAATTTCTAAACTATATACAAATGAAATATAATAATTCTGCCAACTACATTAGTAGAACTAAACAAGGACAACTAATAGAACCCCATAAAACGCATTTTTGTAAACAACAAACTTGTTTTTGTTCCTCGTAATCAAACAATAACAAAGCAACAGCAGTTTCTTAAACCCTATAATTGCAATACATAGCATTTATAATAATGTAATGCCAAATTACTCAAAATAAGAGCTAATCGACTTACCGTAAATTAAGTATGGATCTAATTGTAGTCCTCTCTCTCTTATCATCCAGTTCATTTTTGCTTCTAATCTGAAACACCCACCCGAAGCTTCTGATTCTGTTAGCCAACTGCTACTTTGCAATCGGACAGACTTCCCAAGAAGATGTTTCCATTTTCAAAGAATTGTAGAGAACTGGGAAAGTAAAGAGGAAGCAAAGGAGGCCCTTCAACACTTTTCTCCTTTTTTTTTTTTAAAATTTCATTCTTATCGCGAGACTTCTTCTATCTATTCGATCGTTTTTGCCCCTAATACCATCGTCTCTAATGATGAAATCTAACAAAAGTCCTTAAATTAAGCTTTTTTTTTTGTTTAGAGGCATAATCTGTTACAGTTTATAGTTGAGGGGCCAAAATAAAAAAAAGTGAATAGTTTAGGGGCCTGCTGAAAAGTTTCCTCTTTTCTAATAGGCATGCAATTATTTACTTATTTGGTCGATTAATTGACTATAATTAACTATTCATGTCCTCTAATTTAGACTCTATGTTTTTTATTTTTTGTGTTTGAGTATTTTAAAATTTCGAGAGTGACTACACAAAAGTTACTATGAAGTGTTATAGATTGGAAAAATAAATAAATGAATTATGAGGGAGTAGAACTTTGGTACTTCGGATACTCTGTCTAATATCTCTGTCCAAGGTCCTTGCCTAACTCAAAACAACATCTATTTACTTAAACGGGAAAAAAAAAGATCATGTGGCTTTTGGTCTCCCAAATCACCGCCTTTTCGGCTCGCAATTTTTTTTTTTTTGCCACATTACAGCTTTTATTTTAATGAAACAAACCTCTAATCTAGAGTTGCAAACATATTGCAAAAGGTTGAGTCCAGAACTCAATGACAAATTATTAATCCAAATCGTAAGAATTTCTATGGGATTTTTAGCCCAACCTTTTGTATGACTTGGATTAGGAATAGAGTCCATGTTCAGATATTAAAAAGTGGAATTTGCTGTAGAAAATGTTGTCTGCCCTAGATATTGGAAAATACAAATGTACTTAATTTGGCGGACTAAATGGAAGTTTGTCCTTGCCTTAGGTGCTCCTATCCTAGGGTATTTTTTAGATTCAAACCCGGACTCCATGGACTGGTTACCTAATAGTGTCCATGGGTACTTATGATTGTGTATTTAATAAAAGTTAAATTCAAAAACAATAAAAATATATAAAAATTTAAATATGACAAAAATACTATCTAATTACCATTTTGCGAAACAGAAATCCATATTCAAGAATGTTGTGTGCAATAATTATGAACTCAAAAGATGGAATATTATCTATTAATTGAATTTTATTGAAAATTCTTATCTATGTTGTTCAATATTTAAAATTGCATGTCCTTAAACCTCCTCCAAGTTTTTTCATAATATATGTGGGTTGAAGTAAGGTGTGAATTTGGGTATGAATTGGGACCTGATATGATTTAAATCATATGCCACATAAATTTATAAAGTGTGATTATATTGATGCTTTTTGGGGCCAGCTATGATTAACACTATGGATATTAAAGTCATTCTATCATAATTTTTTGATGGTATCATAGTTTTTAACTCCCACTAGTCAAATGAGGGGCAAATTTCTAGAAATAATGCCAAAAAAAGTCACAGAATTGGGAAAAAATACACACCATTTCTTCATATAAGATCGTTGCAATTGAGTTGTGGGGCGACCCTAACATTTCTTTTCCTTTTTCATTTTTTTCGACATGATTTGAAAACTTTTGCATTGGGTCTGGAATGCAAAAAGGATTTTTTTTTTTTTTTTAAAAGGGATGCTGCAGCACATATCAATTAAAAAAAAAAAAATCAACGCCATAATTATTGCGCATACATGCAAAAGGACAATTCTTAATCCCACATTCATAGTTTAATTCCAAAAGATACATGCTCGCATAGCATATTTCTTTCATAAAAAAAATTATTTTCTTTTAGCAACAAGGAGAAAAGAAAAATATTTATGAGATTCTTTCAACTATAGAATATTTGGTTCTTCTCAAGCTTTACCAGTAAATCTAAATTGACATTCTGAATTTCCTTGAAAAAAACATTAATTGTAACAAAAATAACACATGAGACTTTGGCTCTTCAGTATTAAATCAACTAATGAAATTATCATAATTAACTATTAATGCATGAATTTATATCTTGTTATTTTTTTTTGTCAGCAACGATACATTTGGCCTAAGGAGGATGGGTATACAGATCTAACTAAACTAAGGGAGTGTTATGACACAATCTTTAGATTTTTTTTCACTACAAGTGAGGTTTGAACCCTCACCTACAGCCCAAGAAGGGACTTAAGTCCCTCCCTGGTTATTAGTATGTCTAATTTGGTATATCAACATTCTCACCAATGCTATACACCGGTCACATTTTTTGATGAAAACACTCATATTATTTTATAAATATACAAAGTTACTTGAAAAGAAAAGGTTAAAAGTTCAAAATGGTGTCTATTTTAGGGTCAACTTGTATCAAAATATGTTATTTTATCTAAAAGTAAAAGAAAAAGTTTTTACTCATGCAAGGTAAGCTATGACCTAAATCATCAACTTGAGAAAACTATGAAATTGTCTAAAAAAATGTGCTTGCTTTTCATATATTTTTGCAATTGTCTATCATTTATTCTGTTTAGAAAATTTATCTCTTACGACATAGTATGCCCTAAGAATTCGTTATACTATTAAATTACCTACAAACAAATAAAGATTAATTCAGAAGGTGTTGTTTGAAGATATTTTTTTAATAATTTTTTCCATAAAAAGATTCAAAGATATTCAAAATAAGCTTTAAAAAATCCAAAAAAGACAAAAAACAGAAACATCCAAAAAAATACCAAAAATACAATCACCACATTCTGCTCATTGCACTCTCTGCTATCTCTCTCAACATGTGGCTCCACTTCTCCTATTACTCTCATCCCCCCTTTTTTACCACACTCTTCCTTATAAAAGCAACAGTGTCGCCGCATCTAGGACACCATTTTAAAAAAAAAAAAAATTTCTTTTTGGGATTCGAATGCAAAAGTTTGCAAATGGTGTTGAAAAAAATGAAAAAGGAAATGATATGTCAAGGTGCTGCATAGCTCAATTGCAGTGACCCTATATGAGGAAATGGTGTGCATTTCCCCCTAAATTTGTGACTTTTTTTTTTACATTATTTCTAAAAATTTGCCCAAGTGAGGTGACAAAGTGTATACATGCAACCATTGGGCTTTGGTCTGCCCTCGCTGGTGCATTAACGGGAAGTATAATACTTCCTTTCATCAAAAGATTCAGAAAATGCAGTAATACTCTTGTCTGGTTTGAAAACTCACCTCCAATCTCATACAAGTCTAATTAGACTCACGCTCCCCTCTAGCATAAGAGTAGAATAGATTGTTGACGTTAGATCCAAAAGAGAAAGAAAAGGCAGGAGGTGGGGAACAAAGTGGATATATCCAATATTGGAATGATAAAGGGTGATTCCGTATTGCGTTGAGAGGGCAAAGCATGATTAACGCTACATAAAATATCAATGGGAAAAAACTTGGTGCAATATTGCAGAACAGGTAGCACAATTTGCTTGAAACTCATATCATGGCTTCATTTGGTTTTTCTATTGCCACCAACCATCCTTAACACTAGAAGAAAAGAACTTAATTCTGCATTCACATTTGATGCAGGAAATGATAACCAACAAAAATCTGTATCATCACAGGTGCTGTGCTGTACTATGGAAAATTACATAGTTTCACTTTCCAACATAATCTAAGAAGTAGAAAATAACTTTTGACTTAGCAACAAATAATTGAAAAAATGAAACTTGAAATGAGAACCACTTAAACTAGAACTGCCAAAAGATCAAGGTCTAGTTAGAGCAGAACATTCATAGTCGTCCCATCAATTAATAAGCAATCTCCAGAAATATCCTATCAGACATATTCAAGTCAAAAAAACAAAAGAATAAGGAAAAAGAGTACAAAGAAAGAAAGCTGATATTTGCATTCCTATTTTGGATGGACCTTCTTCTTCTTGACATGGCAGTTGCAATCATGCATGCTGGTTATGCATCCTAACTTCCTCTTCATTTCTTTCCACATGTTCACTTTTCCTTTTCTAGCTTTCCTGCAGCTACCATTCAGGATTTCCCTTCTCATCATATCGCATTCTATTTCCAGTTCCAACACTTTGCTGCTCATCTTTTCCATCTCTGCCTTGATCACTTCTTCTTCGCTGTTGCAACCTCTTGTTGCTGCTTCCTCTTCCTCTTCCTCTTCCTCTACCCCTTTTAAAAATAATCTCCCCTCCTCTGATCCCTTGATTTCCTTTGGCATAGTCTCTCGCATTTGCAACTGAACTGCAAATAGCACTTGCACCATTACTCTCACAGGCAATCTTTCATTCCTTGAAGCATGTAAGCAAGCTTCTGGAGACATCTTGTTGCAATCCAACAGGTGGCATACCTCTTCCCTCTCAGATTCTGTCAGATATCTATGCTTGTCTAAGTAGATATCTATAGCCCTGTACATTCCATCTGAATTTTGTAGAATTCCTCTAGATGCTGCAAGTGAAAAGTCAGCAAGTGATATAAATGTGCTCATCTTTAAGTCTATGTCACTAGCAATTTCAATCAGAAAGTTCTCAATAAGTTCTGCCACTGTGATCAATTCATGTCCATCTTTTCCAGTATAATTGCGATAGAAATTCTTCATGAGCCTCCTCACGCATTCTGTGTCATACCGTTCTTCCTTGGCATATCCTTGAGAAGGTATCAGGAGATCTTTCACAGTCGCCTGGTCTAATTGCTTCCCAATCCTGATTTCAAATCCATTTCTACACTCGTTACTAGCATCCAAGGCTATTGCAGACCGTAGCATTTCAAATAGTAATGCACAGGGCATTAGTCCTCTTGCATTTGGTAGCATTCTCTCCACTGCTTCAATTATCTCTCTCTGGATACTTTTCTTGTAAATTGAACCATCATCCCCTTCTTTCATGCTGAAAAGTACCCACTTTTTTGCATACTGACATACAGCTGCAGATATGTATTCTGCTGGGATTTTCCGCTCAATCATTGCACCAATGATGGGCTCATAGAGCCTGAGAGACAATATTGACAAATCTTCAGATTTCCATTCCAAAGCAAAGAGTTTCCTCCGCACATTTGGCCTGAAGTAATTTTCATTGTCCTCTCCTTCATCATTGGAGGTCAAGTCCTTGAATGATTCTCCAAGAAGATGTGGATGTTCCAAAGCCTTTAAGATTATTGATTCGACACAGGCACCAACCAGGCCAAGATCCGCTGCTTGTTGAAGAATATCCTCTGCGGCCTTGAGGGCTCTAATGGATTTGTTCCAACTAGAAACAACTTGGTGTTCAAAGAAGTCCAGAGCCTTGCTGAACAAATTATTGGTGCAGTGGCTCTCAGTCATTCCAAGGTAGTGGGCTAGGCAAGCGACATGCGTGACATTTTCGGTTGACAGGTTGATTTCGTAGCCATGGCAGAATCTTGCAACTAGCTCAAATGTTTCTGGATCAGCAGGGGCATCTCTAAGAACATTTGTGAGATCCTCACTTGGATGATCTTTGAGCAACACAGCTAGCTTTGATGATTTAGAAGCCAGAAGTTCCTAATAGACTTAACAACTATCAGATTTATATAAACTTTAAACAAAGCAGCAGGGGTATCTAAATCAGGGCCTTTAAAAGACAAGAAAATCTAACCAATTAGAGGATGAAAAAAAATTGGATGTGAAATGGCTGCATCTAGAGGATGTTCTTACCCTGTCTAGTGTAAAAGGTACACCACCAACACAAAGTTGCACTTCTGATGATGCTTTAGATTTTGACTTCCTGATCAAAGAAGAAAAAATGGTTTACAGAATTGATTCCTAGATTAACAAAGAAGGGTATGGTCCTTAACTTATTACCTGGTTGCAGAATCTATAAACTGCCCGGTGGCCATTATATATAGCTTCCAGTGATACAACAAATTGGTTCCAGAACAAGGAGATGATGATTATTCAAATCTGCAAGCTAGACAAAAATCTTGAAACCCTGAGATCAAATTATTCTCCAGTAATACAACAAATTAGTATGTTCTTAACTTGGTTCAATTTATTTGCAATAATATACAGATATTTGTGAAGCAACAACAGTGCATCTGAGGTGATGTGTAATGCAGTAACCATAACTGAAGTTTTCCAACCCATACTTCAATCAACAGATTCTCAATTGAAACTTAAATAACTTCTGGTATCAGTGTTACATTGAATACGGTATAACCTTTTTAGCTACATAATCATGAAATTTAATGCTTATTTTGAACAACAAAGATCCTGTAGATGATGTAAAGAACAGTTTTCAATGACTATAGGCAGCCTAATGTGTAACTCAGTCAAATTAAAGCCAAGTATGATCATCACTCACACTAAAAGGCCATTGCAACTTGTGATTCAATTCCAATAATTGCACCAGCAAAAAATATAACCAATAAAACATGCGTGTCATAATAGACATCAAAATGCACTGTAAAACCTCCCCAAAACCACGTTTTAAAAAGACAAATTGGTAAACTTGAGGAAAATACAAAATGGTAAATTAGAGGAAAATTTTGGAAAATAGTGAAGTAATAAAGATGTGTAGAAAATAATGGTAGTACCTTCTTGAAGGGCTTTTTCACCTTAGTACTAGATCCAGCAGCAACACAAAAGTTTTGCATATTTTGTGAAAGCTGAGAATTCTCTTCATTGTTACTAGATATATAAGTGTAGATGAACATATAACATGTGAATGTTTATCCTACCGTTTGACTCTTCCAACGTTCAACCCAAAAACCAGGATTTCTGTTAGGGATAATTTCAGACAATTTCATTGCCCTCTCTTGAAGTTTTGAAAATACCACTTACCTCCCCTATTAGCCATTTGGGGCCCAATGCTTACCTCATAAATGGTGAAATGACTTTACTATCCTTAAAACTTAGGAAATATTATGTATTTATATGGAGAGAAACAATTTAGTCACTTGTACTAAATTAACCATGATTTTGAATATAAAAAAATTGAAAATCTTGAATACTAAATTTTATAACAATAATTGTTAACATTGTAAAAAAATTTTCTATATTTTAGTAGTTCTTATAATATCTTTCTCCTAAAAAAAGATTAAAATTCCTATTAAATATTATTATTTCATAAGAAAAACAAGATAAATATGAAAATACACAAAAAGAGGGCAAAGTATTAAAATATGTTTACAATTAGACTTTATTAAGTTATAGATAAAATGTAACTGTACATAATCTATTCTTTCCTTTCTTTTCCAAAATATTTGGTCTTTCTTTTCTTTTCTTTGTATAAGTAATCCAAACAAGATGGTTAGAAATTTTTTTTTCTACTTTGATTTATTTGCTTTTTCCATTAAAATCAGACCCTTTTATTAATCCAAACGTTACTTGAGAGTTTTTTTTTTTTAATTACAAATGATGGAAATTTCTATTAATCTTCTATACACTGACAGTGTATACACTTTCACCATTAGATGCACGACACATAATCTGAATCTGAATCTGAAATCCAAATTTTGCACACGTATCGTACATCGAATCGTAATAGTGTATATGTCAGTATATATAAGAGTTACTCATATTTTTTATCATTACCCATCTATTGTGATTTTTTTCTTAAAAAGGCTATACTTGTCTTATTCAATTCGTTTTCAAAATCTGTCAAATTTTGATACTAATAGCTAGTTTGAATATTTAGCTTAGAAAAGAAAACATGGGAAATGTTAAGTTATGAAAGAAAAGAAAAGAAAGGAAGAGAAGAGTTTTTAATGTTGTTTGGGAATTAAAGTAGGAAAATGGATGATTTTGGATATATATGTCAATAAAAATTTGTTTAGTACACCTTTGAGGACAAAATTGGCATTTAGAAAAATTTTATTAGGCATTCTTGGCTTTCGTAATGCTTTCCGCCTACATTTGGGAGGAAAACTTTGGTAGCCATAACAATAGGAGCTCATTCGTCCAAATTAGACACTTTCCATCCTTTTCCAGTGTTTTAAAAATGGGACCAGATCGGTCGGATCGATCGATCAGACCGCGAACCAGTCTTGGCTCCGGTCCGATTCATGTTTGGGTTGATTATACTTAAAAACCGGATTAAACTGTTGAATCAGCAGTTTTTTAATTTTTGTCTATTAAATTAAAAAAAAAAGAATATATGTTCCTTAACCCTAAAAACTAATTATTAAATGCCACATTCACTCACTTTCTTCTCATTTTTTGCCTCTTATCAAGTTTGTATTTTTATTTTCTATTTTCTTGACCTCTTCCAAACTCAAAACTTCTTTTTTTTTTTAAGTTGCAATATCTAAATATCAAAAACTTGAATTAAAATTTAAATTAACAATGTCTAATTCTCATAGACGTGAATTCTGTATAATTTCAAAATATTGTGGTATATTTTGAGTTGGATTTAACATTATTTTTTTGGTAAATCCAACTAAGATTGAGATGAAATTTATTTGTTTCAACTTATAATTTAAAATTTTTATTTGTGAAAATCCAACTTCTTTGAAAACATTAAATTCTTCATCATATAAAGTCTAAAATTAGTCCAATGCGTGTCTTATTTTGTGCATATATATTTATATAAATTATTTTTTAAAAAATTCATTGAACCAGGATTGAATCGGTCCGACCGATTAAACCTCGTCCGAAACACTTCACCGGTTCAATTAACGGTCCGAGTTTTAAAACATTGTCCTTTTATGTCCTTCAAAAACTCCCAAATGCTAGAAATAGTGTCTTTTTTATCACATTCTTTTTTTTTTTCATCAAATCGCAGCTCCCAAACTAGTCATAAGAGTTTAGAAATTTTTCGCATAAATCTTGATTCCAAATTAATAAGTTTTCCTCTCCAATACTTTGATTTTGTTATTTTATATAGTACTATGAAAAATGGTTATTATTACTAAATTCTATTAGGCTCATACTAGAGTTTAGTCTTTATTATCTATTTTTAACTAATACTTCCTTTTGATAACCAACTAAGAATAAGTTAAGGGGTATTTTGGTATGAAATATTCTTCTTACTCTTGAAATCATTTTTTTATTGTTGATTTTTTTGAATTGGACTAATTTGTTACAAGAACATTAGTTTTAAGGGAGGCTAATAATATTTTGAAAACCTCAAGGGAGGGCAGTGAAACTGTTATAAACCTTAGGGGAGGTTTCTGAAATTATCCCTTTCTGTTATTTTCAAATCTCTCAAAGATTTAGATGGATAAAGTCAAGAAGAAAATAAGAAATGAAGCAAGAAAAGTTCTACAAGCCATACTAGAACGTTAGCTAGATTTTTAAAAAAATTAAGTTATTTTCCGAAATATAATTAACAAACTAATGTGGTTGGACACAAACTTGAAAATGTGACCACAAAGATTCTTATTCTTTTTCCAAGAAAAGAAAACAAAAATTGAAATTGACTTCCAAGATTTATTTTATTTTATTTTGTTTTATTTTTTTTGTGGCGAAGATAGCATGGTAATTTTGGTAGTTTATATGGTTCCTTCTTGATCCAAACGCACCCAAACTCTCTCTGTTTCACTACCCTCTGTATTTCAATGTTAGAAACTACTACAACTTCTGCTCTACATCAACACCAAAATTTCCCTCTTCTTTCAACAGCCAAATCGACCCCAGCACTTGTCATTCACAACTATAATTTATCCATCTCTAAAAAGAGGAAAAACCCATGTTTCCATTCCCTTTCTTGCTCAGACTACAAGAAGCGACTTCAAGTTTCAGCCACCAGAAAACAGCAGCAAGAACAGCAGCAAGAGCAGCAGGAAGAGCAGAAGCTGCTTTCTGGCTTAAGTGATCAGATATGTGAGTATCTGTGCAAATACTTGTGGGTTTTTGTGTATTTGTGAAAGGTTGAATCTTTTTCATTAATTTGTTTCTGGAGTTGAACAGGGAATGGAAAAAAATCACTTCAAGAAAATGGTTCTGATGAAGCAACTGATTTAGGGTGGTTGCCTGCTTTTCCTTATGCATTGTTTGCTTCTATGTTCAATTTCCTCTTTGGATATCACATTGGGTAATTTTCTCTATCTCTCAATTTCATGTGCTAAAGTTGGTAAAAAATCACAGTTATATCTAAACTTGTTTTACTCAAAAATAAACGTATATCCATGTTTGTTGTTGTCTGAGTAATGGTCAATCTCACACTCAATTGACCTTTTTGCACAATTGTTGTTTGAGGCACTGATTATGTTAGATTCTATGTTTCCTATTAACTTTCTTGGTTGTCTAGTGCAGAGTGATGAATGGTCCTGTTGTCTCTGTTGCCAAAGAACTTGGTTTTGAAGGAAATTCCTTTCTCGAAGGACTTGTTGTTAGTACATTTATTGGTGGTGCATTTGTTGGAAGCATTAGCTCTGGTTTTCTTGTGGATAAACTTGGTTGTAGGCGAGCCTTTCAAGTTGACACAATACCTCTTGTTCTTGGTGCAATCATCAGGTAATTACATGGACTCTATTGGTGTTGCTGTTTATTTTACCCTGGCAATATACTGGGGTATTTCCAATTTAATCCTTTATTATAATCGAATTCGTTTTCTTGCTTAAAATTATGTCTGTGATTTTGTTTGGTTTTCTTGTTTTTTGTATTCAATTTGTCCACCAAGCCATACTGCCTTCTTGTTGGAATATCCAAAGAATGGCATTTTGGTGTGCTTCAATTGTTTTCAAGATTGACCACCTTTAAATGCTCTCCAGAATGTATCTAAGTTGGTATTTTGCATGTCTTTACTGGGAAAGTAAGATTGTCACCTCGAGAAGATGATAACAACCCTTCAAAAAAGTTGTAACAATTGGTAAAAACAAATGGGAAAGAAGTATGTACGAAATCAATGATCGCTCCTTGCATATATGTCATATTTCATCTGTGTGTTTTTGAAGTCATAAACATGCATCGTTCTATAAAAGTATACAGACTTTCTCGGGTTTTATATGATAATCATACCTCACACCTCTCTATACCTTGATGCATAAGATAACTTTGAAGAAGTAAACTTTTGTTGCACTATACCTTTAAGCTTATCCTGCCTTTTCCAAGAACCTACTGTCACAGTGATGCATTTCTGCAGGTGCTTAATACTCAAACAAATTGATTGAAATTTGTGGCCATTACGTAAAATATATTGAAATCAGCTAGTGTGATATCTTTTTAGTTGCATGTGTTCTAAGTGTATAAGGGTGAATAATCATTATCAATGCCCCCTAGTCCTTAGACTACCTTTGAGCTTTACAATTTTCTTTCGCTTAAAGATTTTTTTGGTTTTCTTCCTGACTGTTGAAAGCATTGTACCATGCACGTACAAGTTTCTCCTCCCAATGCTTAGTGGTCAAATTCTACCTAATTAAATTGTTGTTCCACTCTATCATTTCAGGTTTTCAATTGTCTCCATTACATGTTGTTAGCAGATTCAAACTAATTCTTTAGCTTATTGCCTTTTGTAAACATCTATCGGAGCTAAGAACCTTGATGATAAATTTTGGCCCACATTTTTGTAAATTTTGGCTACACTAATTTCTTTTTGTTGCTATCTTTGGATGATCTACAAAGTTAAAAGCTGATGTGTTGAATTTTCTTGCCAGTACTTCTAGTGGAAATAAAGAAGTATAATTTGAGTCTTAACCAAATCAGGAGGTTATTCTGTATCAATTTTGAGGTTCGTAGTTAACTGTAAGAGTATCATATCATATATATATGAGCCTTGAATTTCTATAGTTTTATGGCCCGGATAGGTCTAGCTAAATTAATCAAAATTTTCCTTCCATGCAAGGTGCCTCTCCTGAATTCTGACAATATTTTAGTAATCTTAACACAAAGTAAGTTTTTGTGATCACTTATGATTATACATGCTACCCTGAGTTTGAGTTCAAGTTAGAGTTCTTTAGGAGGTAGAGAGAACTATAGATTTAATGTGTTTGTTCTGCCCTTCCTACTCCCTGCATCCCATTTGTCTTGTCGCCCAAACCCCATGACACTAGGTTTAAGGACCTAGCTTTTCCAACAATTTTTTTAATCACATCTTGCAAGAATTTAGCTTGGTCTTCTAATGTATATTGTGTAACTTGAGTATATGAAGTTGGAAAGTTGCCTTCACAAACTATCCACTCTCTCTCTCTCTTTCTTTCTTTGCTTTCCCCAACAAACTATCCATTCTTACTAAGATGTCTTTTTAATTGGACATCCCAAAAAGAAATTATAACAGTATTAAATACGACAGAAGGATTATTAGTTTTGATTGTGTTTGAACTTATATTTCTGCATGCTTTTTCCTTGTTCTGTACTGAAAGCTCTTCTGCGGAGTTGACGGTAAGCCATCCAATCTTGACCTGTTGACTTATCTGGGCTTAGAGCCAGCTATCCGGTTCCTAATTACAACCTCTATTTTCCATTTTTCACTTTGTTTATGTCGTGCTTTCATGCAGTGTTTTGTGAAGTTAGAGAATCTGATGTTCTCAAAAAGGCGACTGTTGGAAACTGGACAGAGTGAACTCTAAAGAATGGTGTACCTGGTTTGGTGCATTCTTTTGACCAAACAGTTATAAAATACTTTTCCACCACATGGAGGCAAAGAGATATGACTAATATTTTCAGCACATGAAGGCTGAAAGTTATTTGTGTTGGGAATAACTTGACTCCAGAAATTAGCCACTAGAAGCTCAAGCTAAAGACAGAGCACAACATTTTGCACATACACTATATAGAAATGAGAAATACAGGAAATATGACTGTGTTAATCATCAAACTGTTGACCATAATTTCCCCTTCAACCTAATTGATTTTGATGTTTTTGGATCAATCATTTAGAAATGGGCTGCAGTTGGGTTAACTAAAAAGTGGAGTGAGATATAATTTTTGGGATGATGAGAAGGCAAATGCACTGGAAACTCTGGACTTCTGATACTAAAGATTTTTCAAGTTTGAAGAAGAGGGTACTAGAGCCTAATAAGCTTTGTGTGATATTATGCTCAAGTTTTCTATTCCTTTCTTATTATGCACTTATTTACAACTATGTGTAAACAGGCAAAAGAGTATATGCATGCTTTGCATTCTTTCTGCTTTGATGCATAAGGATTTATTCCTAGATTATGGCTGCGGCAAATTTATTTTTGTGAATCCTGTTTCAAATGCATTGTTCTGGAGTTCTCTCAGATATGCATCCTTCCTATAGCCATACTGCTTTCTTATCTAGATCCATTATCAAACTTGTGACAGTGCACAAGCCCACTCATTAGACGAAATACTGTGGGGCAGATTTCTTGTTGGCCTTGGTGTTGGTGTGAACACGGTTCTTGTTCCTATTTACATCTCAGAGGTAATCCTTTAGTTTAAACAAGTTGACTCTTGTGATTATGGGGAACCCTGGTTCTCTACTATTGAATAATTGCATCTAAAAACTTGAGTTCTTTACCTGAAAACTTTAAAAATGTTTCTCTGTACCTACAAGACAATAAGATCAACATACGAACAGTACATGATAACTAAACTTCAAAGGTAAGAATAGATCATCGCAATCGGGTCTCGCTTTATGAGATGCTAATAGATAACCCCACCCCACCGGTCGTGCTTAAAGAAAAAGGGCTTCTGACAGATTAACTAAAAATGGAGTGTGATATCACGCTTCATGTGGAGTAGCTCTTGAATCAGCATTACTAGTGATTATATTTTTCTATTTTGTATCCTTTCAGATATGAAGCTCATTTGCTGGAGGAAGGGAATTGTTTCACATGAACTATTTTGGTTGCTTTAAATTCTAAGACACTTGCAATCAGTACTGTGATTGTTTGTTGCATTACTGCTATTGCAGAATATCAGGGTAGCACTATGGAGATAGTTGCTTTCACACTGTCATTGGAGCATCTAAATGTTTGTTTTGTAGATTGCTCCAACAAAGTACCGAGGTTTCCTGGGAACGTTGAGTCAAATTGGCACATGCCTTGGAGTTATTGCATCACTTTTCCTGGGAATTCACTCAGAAAGTGATCCCCATTGGTGCGATAATTTGCTACCTTGTTTGTGCTGAGGTTCAATTGTGACAGTCTTTTTCCTTTTCTTGTGTTTATGTGGTGGTCAGTACATTTTCTACCTTAATGTCTCTATTGCTTTACACTTATGGCAGTCGCTATCCTTGTTCAATTTTTTTTTCCAATTTTGGGGTGGAGTTTGGGTGGTAGGGTTATGGTAGGTTAGTGCTACCAATGGTCTTAGTTGACTTCGATAATTTGTTTTACACCAGCCACCTTGAGGCCAATGAGTTTTGGAATGTAAATGCTCTAGAACTAGTGATACAATGGACACAAAATTCCTGATATTCACGACCAGATTATCTCTCTGGTGATAAATACTGCCAATGAGGGCCTGGCCTGCTTCCCGCCCGAAAGAACCAGGAATCAAGGCTTGCCAATGAAGATTGGCCTTTGAAATTGCAAGCAGTTTTTTTTTTTCTTTTCTTTTTTCAATATGACTGTCATTTCATTGCATCTTTTTGTGTGTTGCCTGTTTGTTACCTTACATCACCTTCTACTGGAAACTTAGGAGAGGTCGGAAATTTTCGAAAACCAGCTTTCTGATTTCATTGTGCAAAAAGCATTACTAGAGGGTATCATATCAATACTACATCATCCATTTGTTTCCAACTTGCTGCATACGACATGAAAACCACATAAGATGTGAAGCCTAATCCTTGGCATGTCATTAATGAATTAATTGGTTACTTTTTGGGGTCCACCCTTGTCAAGGTGGCGGACAATTCTATATATTGCGAGCATCCCTGGGTTTATTCTGGCGATTGGAATGCAATTTGCTGTAGAAAGTCCTCGCTGGCTATGCAAGGTGCTCTTTGATTCTGTTCCTTGGCACATACATGCACTTACTATTTATTTTATGGTTCTAAAATCAGTTGACGAATTATTAGGCTGGGAGATCTGATGAGGCAATAGAAGTTATCAAGAAACTCTGGGGGCCATCAGAAGTCAACAGAGCTATTGAAAATATTCAGTCTGTCATTAGGAGTGATGGAGCTGATCTGGACACCAGTTGGTTGGAACTCTTAGAGGAGCCACATTCTAGAGGTTGTATTAAGGTGGTCTTTTTGTTGTCTGATTGGATATCTAGGATCTGAAACTTTAAGGAGCAGATATTGGCTTATGTAGATTGATGCAATCTACTCTTTCTGTTTCTTGAGAGCAGCCAGAACTTTTTGACAGTAGAAAAGTGTTTGATAGTCATTATGTACTGCTTCAACCGTTAAATAGTGAAAATGTTTATTAGAGTATGCAAGTGAATGCAATTAGTTAATTTGCCCATTGGTCCTAATGCAATCAGAAAATTTTGAAATGCCTTTCCTGATCTGTTCTTTCATGATTACGAGATGTATCATGTATTATTTATCAACTTCTGTTTTCTAATCTTGTATTTGAATGTCAATAGGGTCTGTAAAGTGTTAGGTCATTAGTACCATGTCATTGCTATCTTTAATTATGTAAAGTTCTAACTTAGCACTTCATGCACGATCTGCTTACAACTTCAGTTTTAATGGTTCAGCAATGACAGTAAATTTTTTTTTTTTTTTGGGGTCCTTACACTGGCAGTTGCATTCATTGGTGGTGCCCTTTTTCTGCTTCAACAATTTGCTGGCGTAAATGGAGTTCTCTTCTTTTCATCATTGACTTTTGCTGACGTTGGAATCACAAGCAGTGCTCTAGCAAGCTTATGTGTTGGATTTACCGACCTTGCAGGTTAAGTATTTGATGTGACAAGTATATTTACACGGACATGCTTTATCAATTATTGGAGCTAATGTGTTGGTTATTAACATTCTCCATTCTCTCATGATGTGCGGTAATCTCCAGGGGCACTCAGTGCTACATACTTGATGGAAAAGCAGGGAAGGAAAAGCCTTCTGATAGGAAGCTACTTGGGAATGGTGAGTGATAACTAATTCTAGTTGCAAATCACAAGGAAACATGTCCTTTTTATACCAAAGAACCTAGCTGGCATTGAAAAAAATGTTGGTCAGGTTTGCATGAAAAAGAAGTATCAGTGAGCTAAACATTATGGATTTCTTCTTTCTTTTTTCTTTTATCGGTTCAATGTAGAGGAGACTGTTAGACATCATCTCTCGGGGCATGCAGAACAGGATCCATTGAAAGAGCAATATAGTTGTATGCCATTTTTGTTCTTTATGGTAGCATGCGTGGAATTATCTTTAAACCCTTTCAATTTTCATTGCAGCTTAAGATATGGTTTTAACTTCTCTGTTCATTGATCCTTCTACAGACTGCGTCGATGTTGCTTGTAGTGTCTGCCATCAGCTTGCCAGTAGAGAAGGACATTGGCAACACGTTATCTGTTCTAGGAACTACCATGTATGCTTCCACACTTTAAAATGTACATATTATACACATGCTAAAGAGCCATATAATCTTTTGTCCCAGCTCATTTTTAATTTTTCTGACTGCTATTTATTTGTTAGTGTGCTGCAAATTTAAATAATTTGGATTGCAAAATGACATTTTCATCTCTGCATAACTTAGGTTGGCAGCTTGTAATCAGATTGCTTTATTTGTTTTCTGGAGACACCTTTTTTCATTTAATGTTTTATCTAGTTATGTTTGTCAAATCCTATTATTTGCTCATTTTATGACATTATAATGGCGATTTTGCTTATGCTATCTCTGCTGTGTATATGACTATCTCATTGGTTTCTTCTTGCCTATGTGACTTGCATCTGAGAGAATTTTACCAGATCTCCCACTTTGTGCTCCATTAATAGGTACATATTCTTTTTTGCCTCTGGAGCCGGGCCAGTAACTGGTCTTATTATACCAGAGCTTAGCAGCACCAGGACACGAGGAAAGATCATGAGCTTCAGTCTTGCTGTTCACTGGGTTTGCACTGCAATCTCCTTTTTCTACAGATATAAATGAGCAGTCATCGTCTATTTCTAAAACCAGATTAGTGACTAATCAGTTGAATTTAGGGAAAGTGTTGTGATGCGTTCATCCAGTGTCTCTTCTTCCTTCTTCCCTTCTTTGGAGGGTAAATTGGCTAATAAGCTCTTGTAGGAAAAAGAAGAAATCTCTGTGCTTATGTGCTACTTGATTCTCCATCTTTTGCAATCTGGCCGGTCCTTGTTAAGATTGCATTTCATTCGTAATCTTATACTCCAAGTTGTTCTGCTTTTCGTGATGATCAGGTATGCAACTTCTTGGTGGGACAATTTTTTCTGGAACTGGTGGAAAAATTTGGTGTGGCTTCAGTTTATGCAGGCTTCGGCGGATTTTCCTTGATGGCAGCAACATTTGGTTATTACTTTACAGTTGAAACTAAAGGCCGATCTCTTGAAGAAATCGAGATGTCATTAAATCCCAATTTCCTTGGCGGGAATAAGTGATATTGTCTAATCCAGTGTGGAAAAGGGGAATATCTGTTCCATGTAAAAGGGCTTCATTCTCCTCCGTGGTCTCTAAAATTGATTCACAAGTTCGTGGTTTTGGCTGCTTGATCCTCCTACAACTTCGAATTTTGTGATGTTGTCTCAGTAGACAGGCAAAAAAGGTGTTCTCAGTATTCTTCTCAATGCTTTAATTTATTTTACTGTTAATCTTTATTGGATACTTCTGCAAAAAGAGGGAGCTGGATGGTTTAATGACAAAAAGTTAGTCCGAGGAATGCCTGTTTGTTTCAGATATTCTAGAGGTTGTACAAAGGGGCTGAAAACAATTGCAATTGTTGCTGTAAACTAGCTGCAATTTTAGTACATTAAAGGTTTAAAAATTAGCTTTAAAGCGAATTGAGACAGGTCCAAGTAATAGTGTAACAATTGTAAAGTTAGGCTGTGAAACACCAAATGATCACATTACTTTGCTCAATGGTACTTGTCACCAGTAACATCATTCATGAAAATCATAGCAAGTTGTTTTTCATTCTTGAATTCTTCCCGAGCATACTAATATTCAAGAAACCGAGAGATAGTCCCTAGTTATATTCTTATAACTTGATCATGTAACTAATGTTGGATGGAGCTGTATTAGTTTGACTTGATGCTTTCGAATGAGTTGCTAAAGTATGACTAATCATATATGAGTTGCTATCTAAGAAACTCACAGGCCAAAACAACCTCTTAAGGGATCAGTACCTCCTTTATTAAATTACTATTAACAGATTGGTCAAAGAACATTCAATTGATTATACACAACATGAACTATTAGGGACTTAGTGATTTAATCGACAAATTCTAAAGTTTCGAGATCCAATTAGTTCTACTAAAATTCATAGACTAAAGTAGGCATGATAATCTTAAAATCTGAATTGACTTTATAAAATGAATAAAAGAATGAAAATCTAAGAGCGTCACTTGCATAGTAGTGGCCAATCTAGTTACTTCATCTTCTCATTCATTCACTTTCCCTAGCAATCCCCTATCGTGGATACTTTCTTACTCTCATCCTCAATCTCACGATGTATCGTATGAAAATAGGGTTTAGGTTTTGTGATTTTGGTATATAAATCGCATGCTAGAATTTGGAAACTTTATTTTGGACAAAATAATATTATAAGAAAAAGATAATATGATAATTAGTTGATTGAAATAAGAAAAAGGAAATATTTGATTGATTAAAAATTACTCATATTACTAAATATATTATGTCTTGTCGAGAAAACTAAGGTGAATGGAACGTGGTCTTGATAGCTACCATATTCATTGAATCTTGTGTCAAAAGAATTTAAGTTGTAATATTATTTAATAATATGGTCCCGTTTGGCAAATGAGTGTTTTGGGTGTTTGTTTAAAATTTTACTGTAGCTTACGGTAAAAGTTGTAGGAAAAATTTTTGAAGTGTGTAAATTTTTGGGTATTTTGAAATATATAGTTTAAAAACTTTGAGGAGTTTTTTGAGATTACTATAGTTAAAGTTTTTAAAAAACTCGTAGAAGACAAACTTGGCCAAAAATGCGTTTGCTAAAAACTTGTATAAAGTAGTTGAAGTAATTATATTGATTCTTATCAGAATTAAGCATTCATTTAGGATTCTTATGCTGAAAAAAATACACACAAGTTCAGCACTGCTTAACAAGTTCAGCAAATGAATTTTCATTTATCAAACACTCAAAACATCTAAATGTTTGAAAAAGTTCAGTTTCAGCACTTTTTTATGTTATCAAACAGTCCCTTAGTCAATTTTTTTGCCTAGTTATTCTTGTTTTGCTGATGGGTCATTAAACTAATGGTAACAGGCAATAAAGTCTCAACTATATGAGAACATATGGGAATAGGTCTGGTCTCACCCAGAGAGGGGGGCAGGGACGTGGGTGGGGGTGGAGAAAGAGAGGAGAAGGGGGAAGGGTGGCGGGGAGGGAAATGGAAGAGAAGAGAAAGTAGAGGGGGCTAGCGGGGAAAGAGGGGAAGAGAGGAATGGAGGGGGAATGAAGAAGGAGGAGAGGGGGTGGAAGGGGAAAGGGGGAGACAGTGGTGGCGGAAGCGGGGGGGGGGGGGGGAAGGTGGTGGTTGGCAGTAGTGTTGGCAGAGGTGGGGATGATGGCAGTGGGAGGTGGCAATAACGGTAAGGGAAAGTGGTGGTCGAAAACAGAAGGGGGCGTATTTTTTTAGTATTTTGAGGTGTGTTTATTGGTATTTTAGAATATTTTTATAAAATTTGGGTGTTTTATTAAGTTTCTATAGTTAAAATTGTAATATAACTTTGTCTATTCAAAACACGCAAAAAAACACGTGTCAAACAGATCCATTAATAAATCACTTCTTAAACTATGAAAGGCTTTGTCAAAATTTTTAATAATTGATTTTTCTTACTACTAGATGACACTAAATTAATTATATAAATGTATACACTCATAATTATTTCAAAACAATCCTCATATTTCACCAAATTAATTTTTTCAACCTTGACTTTTAAAACGTAAACTCTACATCTCTTACAAATTTAAGTTAGCAAAATTTAGTCGTATTCTCAGTTTTCAATCACTTTTTAGCCTTAAAACACTACGTGACTCACATGCATTCATTTTTCATATACAAAAAGGGTCAAATTCCCCTTTTTAGTGACGAAAATAAGTATAGATTGGGTCTGATCTTATTTTCTTGAGGGAAAAAATACATATGATTCTGTCAGATCCTATTTTTTTAAGGGCAAAAATAAATATGAATCAAGTCATTTGTTTAACTATAAATAGGATCTGACCTTTCTGTTCATAAAAAATTACCATGTATGGATCACATGCAAATTCGGGATAAAAAATTGTTGAAAACCAAGGTTAGGACTAAATTTTATCGACTTGATTTTATAAGGGACGTAAAGCTACCATTTTCAAAGTGAGTTATGAAAAAATCATTAGGCAAAATGAGAGAGATTTTTGAACTATTTTCCCTATAATTATTATGCTCCTAAGGGGCCATCTAATGAGTGCTTTTAAAGCACTCACTAAAATGTAATTCATTTGGCTGTCGCACCCAATTACTTAGAATTAGAATTAGGATAAAGTCTCATATTTTTTTTTTTATAAATGTAATTATAGGTCTATCCTCTCTTCTTTGTTCATATCCAAAAAATGGCTAAACTAATGCTAGATTATGATATTAAGAGGACTTTTTTGACAAAAATATGTAATTGTTAACAAAGTTGTTGGTTTTTTTCTTTTCTCAAATCCAAATATTTATTATTTATACATAACACAGAGCTCTTCGAGTCAGCATTGGAAAAAAAGGGTGAAATGCCCATCTTTTTCTTTTTCTTTTTTGTACAATAACCAATTCAGGTTCAATATTTTGGAAATATAAAAGTTAAATAAGAAAAACTTATAAATGCAAGGTGAAGTAATAATTGTTAGTATGTGTATTCACATACTAAATTATGTATATTTAGGTGTCCTTACAAGTGCCTATTAGGCACTTTTTTTTTTTGTCGAAACGGGAGGTGTATTGGGCACTATTTGATATACCTTTTTTCTAAATTTGTTTTGTTTTTATATCACAACTTTACTATCATTTTTCTGTCTTATTTATATCACAACCTTAATAATTTATATCACAACTTTACTATCATTTTTCTGTCTTATTTTTGAGGAGATACTTGTCCTTAATTTTGCAAAATATCCCTGTAATTAAAGATGCCACCTTTTATTTAGTATTTCATGAGTAATTCCACCCCTCCCCCCAAAAAAAAAAATTCTAAACTAATGACGAACTAGAATCGCTACATTTACAGTGATATAGCCCAATAACACAACGAAAGAGTCCTATATTTGTCCCTTCAAAGTTATGTAACTAGCGTGACTAGTTTGCATTTCCTTTTCTTTTTTTAACTCTTTCGAAGTCAAGCATGCCACTACTTCTTCGTTCTCTTTTATTACTTTCTATACTTAAAAGAATATTAATATACATAACCAATTCATTAACTTTCATTGTGATTACTCATCTTCACATGATTCGTTCTATAATTTCATAAATGTACACCTTGATTAACACATAGAGTTTTATGAAAGTAATTGATGCTAGCATGTAATACTAATTGAAAACTAATGTGTGATTAAATTGCAGGATATTTGTGAAAATAGTTTTATTTAATGTAACACATTTTATTGTGTGACATATGTGAAACAAATAAAAGATCTTAAATTAAAATTGGCGGTACAAAAAAAGTATTAATAGAGTTTTAAAAAATTTTCTATGCAAAATAATTATTTCACTAAAAATCTTCATTTGAAGTACTTGAAAGAAAAAAAGTTAGATTTAGGTGTCTTTAGATAAAAGATTATTTGAAAAAAAAATTAGAATACTACAATACTTTTTGTGATTTCATGTACGTGATGTAGAAAGGTGATTAAAAAATCAAATAGTGATTGAAAACGTATCTATGATGCAAAAAATTAAAAAAATTAGCCAGTCAATTTGAATATGCTTTTATAAGTCCTGCCTTATTGCTAATGTTTGATTTTATTTTATATTGGGAAGAGATTTTTTTTTTTAATCAAAACTCATTTAAATAAAGCCTGTGTAGGTAATTAACTTGATGTTAACTTTGTGTATTTTCAAATTTAGCCTTATCTCTATTATCCATTAACCCTTATGTATACAATATATAAAGAGAAAGTATCACTGATTGTTTAAATACACAATGTCATTCTTTAAAATCCCTAATGTAACCTTAATTATAAGGACAAATTTGTCTCAATTGCAGATAGTTTTTGAATCAGAAGGTGATTATCTATTCAGTTATCAACTAACTATAACTTCCTCATGCTAACTTCGAACTCCTACATATTCTTCCCTACTTCCATCATCTTTGTTTCGTGCATGATTATCTACATTATAATGGAATTTGACCAATAGATCCATTAAAAAACTTTTTAAAGAGATAATTGTGATAAATATATTTTTTGTTAATTGCACACATGTTAGAGTGTGCCTTAAGCACTAGTGATGAATAAGTTAGTAATAGTGAAATATATAGAATTACAAACATAATAAGATAAAAAGGATAAGGTGCAACAATTGATGATGTATTGCAAGTATACAAATTTGTAAAGGAGATCTTGGTCTTGAGTTTGGTAAAACAAATCAATAATGTATTGCGAGTATGTCATAAGGTTGAGATTAAATAAAAAGGTTGAGATCAAGAATGAAAAATTTTGGGTTTAGTTCTCCTTTCTCCCGAATAGAGTATATAAATCATAATACTCTATAGAAAAATAGAATTGAAAAAGTAAGAGAACGGGACGATAAACTACTAAACTAATTATATGGGGCTTAAGTGTGATTAAATCAGAATAATATGCATCATTATAATTAGGGATAATTTTAGAAACCTCCCTTCTGACAATTTCACTCGACTCCCCTCAAGTTTAAGAAATTATACTTACCTCTTTTGACATAGTGAAACACATATAATGCCCTCCACTTAGTAGACAATTTGGGGGTATGAAATTGGTTGCCAATGGGGTTTTGTGTGTGTATTTTTTATCATGGCAAGTATTGATATTGTATATACAATTTAGGATTTTTTGGATGGTTACTTGATTTTAAAACTTATGGTTGGATGGTTGTTAGGGATTTGACTTATTGATTTATGCAAAGTGTGGAAGAAAATGATTAAATATACTGTATTTTTCTTTCTTAGTTTTGCAAAAAAGGCAATTCAGGATTTTTGAAAGAAAATCTATATTCTTGGACTTACACTGTTACTAAACAGTAAAAGTAGGGGAGATATATGTAATTTTTAAAACTGAGAGTAGCTCTTTGTAATTGTGAGAAACCTCAGGGGAGGTTTGTGAAATTATCCCTTATAATTATATGTTTCATTTCACATTTTCAACTTAGAAATTACATTTTTTAGTACTATAAATTCTAAAATCGAACTTAAAGGAGCCCCTTGATTTAATTTAAAGGAGAGTTGCTTTTATCATTTCCTGGAGAAAATAAAATCAAAATTTTTTTGCCTTTTCTACTGTTTATCATGTTTTTGCATTGCATAACGAATTCACAACTTCAAGTGCATCTGAATTTCACACAAAATCTGTTTAGTTATACGAGAATATACATTGCATCTAAAGATATGATCCATATGTCCTGTTTCAAATTATTAAGCATTGCCAACCGTAAAGACAATTATTTAAATTAAATCAAGATATGTACATCAGAAATCCTTATACCATATAAGATTGAGTTTTGATCAAAGTGGGAGTTGAATTTCAACCGCATGGGTGGGGGTATTTTGGAAATTTAAAAAATATATTGCTTTTTTCAAGCTTTTGGTACAATTAATTACAGCATGTGTTTAGGATGTTTTTACATTAAAACCCTCATATTTGTACATTTAAAACTTGTATTTATAGACACATCTGGGTATTTGTGGAATGTGGGTTTATTTGGCGATCATTTGTGCATTTGGTCCAATTCATATAAGTGTGTGTTTTCGTGCAATTACTGAAATGGGGTTATTATGTAATTAAAATAGAGCCACGTTGCTGATAATTTCAGTAATTGCAATATAATTCCATTTTAATTGTCTGAAACACTCATAATTATATCAACACTTACTTTCTTATGTCTGAAGTTTAGCCGTTTGAAACAGCTTCTCTACCAGCAATAAAACACTATTTACATCCTAATTAAACGGCCAATAACGTGGGTATGCTACTAAGTTATTGTTTGAGTATCAGTTATGGTTCTTTCAATTCTTCGTCCTTTACATTTTTCGGTTTTTCCCCTTTTGGCTTCCAGGACTGCATTATTTTTTTTAGCCTTTACACTCAACATTTCATAATAGTTTTCATCAAAAAATATATTTCCTTAATATTATTTAATATGTGCTATTCTCTTATTTTTATTTTCATTTACTTGCTCACTACAAACACCTAAAAAATCCTCTTTAATCACACGTGCCAAACACCCGCGCAACGCGGGCATTCCCTCCTAGTTGTAGCATAAGAATAAGAAGTACAATTATACCATAACAACTTAAAGAGAGCTTAGTCATTTTTCATTGCTTAATTGTTATACACTAATAAAAAAAAAAGAGTAATGAATGAGTTAAATAAAGAGAAGAAGATTGATTAGCGTATCCGATTTTCAGAAACTATTCACACAAAAAGTTTCCCTTTTTTTTAAAAAAAAATATTGTGGGTGAAACTAGAAGGAATTTAATCAGAACTTTATGCCAATGTTCACGAATCAGATATCCGAATTGCGGAGCTAAATTATTAACTGACTCGTTTATAATAGTTCAACATAAAATCGAACTGTAGCTGCCTAACAACGGCCACAAGGGTACCTAGCACACTGTTTCAAGTACTCGCAAGTCGCAAGTACCCGACCAGGTTCAAAAAAAAAATTTAATAATAAATAATTAAAAACTAACTAAAATTTTAAAATTTTATTATTTGTTTCATCATTAAAATTAATAATCATCACATAACCATCATCCCTCATATGTTCATCTTAAAAAAATTATAAATAATATTTATTTACAATAACAAAACATGAAAAGTTATAATAATTGATAAGTTTAACTTTAATAAAAGTTAACAATGTTATATTCTTGAAATAACAAAAATACATCATCTCAAAGATCAAAATATTTGTGAAAGATGATTAGACCTTTCCTATTATATTAGTTTTGATAAATAAATTTATATATTTAACCTCACATATAAAAAGCAAAAAAAAAAATCTTACAAATGAAGCCCCACGGTTCCACAAACATCTGAACCACAACCCGACCTAATTGGTTACTAACCTGAACCATGACTAGACCCGCTCACAAATGCAAATCTGGTACTCGAAATTTTCAGGTTGGGTTGGGTCGATTTTCTTGAATTTTTTTGTCTAGTTCGGTTTGAACAGCATTAAAATCTTGTAACAAACATGATTTTTGTAGAAAAGACGTTAATAAATAAGGCTATTACTAGCCCGGGTAGTTCAATTGATTTCTGCTCAGAATCTTTACTCCAAGATCTCTAGTTCGAGTCTTAGTTGTCACCGTTTTGGGCATCAGTTGAGTCCGTTCTGTCTGAACGCTGTGGAATTAGTTGGGTATAGATCTAGAGACTTACAGTGTCAAAAAAAAAAAAAGGCTATTACTATTATGGTGACAAAAACAGATAAAAGCTAAAATAGTAAATTAAAAGTCCAAGCACAAAAAAGCACCTATCATCCATTGGTGGATTAACTATTACTATGATTGAATGCATTATGAGGTCAGGAGTTTCCCTTCATCACTCTACTTATGTTTTTTTTTGTAACTGTCCACCCAATGCAATGCTCTTCCTAGAAATAAGCTTGTAACTGTCGTTAACATTATTCTTGGGTGAACGCAACAGCAAAGAGACAATAACAGCAACAACAAAGACCCAAACAAATAGGAAGCTTAAAAAAAAGAAACTAAAAATTACAAAATTTTACAAAATTAACTTGCCGGAGAAAAACAAAAAGAGACAATTGCGTTTGGCCATTGCACTTCCCATCCTCAATCTCCTGTCACCACTACCACCGTCCAGCCACGGCTGCACTTGCCATGCATCACCACCTCCTCCTCCGGTAACCACCCAACTTCTCTTGAAACACCATTGCCCCAACATTCACAATAATTCCTCTAAACCCCACCTTAGTAAATGATGATACAAGGGTACATAGGATATCTTTTCATCTGATCATACAAACGTTACTAGTTAAATGCCAGTGCAGACCAAAAGCCTCAAGAATTTGTTGCTATTAATTACTACTCCATTTTTCTGTTTGTGTCCTTCCTTTCTCAAGAATCATGGCCTTTTGTAGATTTGCGTTAGTCTAGATGTAAAAGGTCAGTATATATATATATATATACTTTGGTTTTCATTTAGACATTAGATAGAGAGTTTTTTGTGGATTATTATATCCTTTTGAGAACAATGGTCCGCTGCGGCGATGGCGGACATCGTTAAACAAATCCTAGCAAAACCAATACAGTTGGCGGACCAGGTGACGAAATCCGCGGATGATACCAGCTCTTTCAGGCAAGAATGTTTGGAGATCAAGAACAAGACGGAGAAGCTGGCGGGGCTGCTGAGGCAGGCTGCCCGTGCCAGCAGCGAATTGTACGAACGCCCCACCCGCCGCATCATTTATGAGACGGAGCAAGTCCTCGACAAGGCCCTCACCCTCATATTCAAGTGCAGGGCCAATGGCTTGAAACGGGTCTTCACCATCATTCCCGCCGCGGCTTTCAGAAAAATCTCCCAACAACTCGAGAATTCTATGGGGGACGTGTCATGGCTCCTCCGGGTATCCACCCCGGCGGATGATCGTGATGACGAATATCTCGGGCTTCCTCCGATTGCTGCAAATGAGCCCATCCTGTGCTTGATATGGGAGCAGATTGCCATCCTGTGCTCTGGTACCCTGGAAGAACGCGCGGACGCGGCTACGTCTCTGGTTTCCTTGGCCCGGGATAACGATCGATATGGGAGGCTGATCATAGAGGAAGGTGGGGTTGCACCGTTGCTGAAGCTGGCTAAGGAAGGTCGAATGGAGGGACAGGAGAATGCGGCAAGGGCCATTGGACTTCTGGGCCGTGATCCCGAAAGCGTCGAACAGATTGTGAATGCGGGTGTTTCTTCGGTGTTTGCTAAAATCCTCAAGGAGGGTCACATGAAGGTCCAAGTCATGGTGGCTTGGGCTATCTCGGAGCTGGCCGCAAATCACCCAGATTGTCAAGATCATTTTGCTCAGAACAATATTATTCGGCTGCTGGTCAGTCATCTTGCGTTTGAGACCATTCAAGAGCACAGCAAGTATGCCATTACCAGCAAACAAGCCATGTCCATTCACACCGTCGTAATGGCCAATTCTAGCTCCAATAACGCCATCCAAATCCACCGCAATAATAATAATAATATCAATATGAAGGGACCTGCTAGTGCTACAGCTGATGATGAATATCTTCACGGTCAAATATCACATCCGCTAGGAAGTGACACGCCCAGCCAAATGCATAATGTGATTACCAACACTATGGCCATGAAATCCACTGCATTTCCCAAAACCCAGCAAGCACAGGATAACAATGCCGTGATCAATCACAACAATAACGTAAAGCACCAGAGTAACCAACAACATCAGCATCAACACCACCCTCAAGCCCGCCACGTTGCATTAGCTGGATCCAGCATCAAGGGGAGGGAGTTAGAGGATCCTGCTACTAAGGCAGCAATGAAAGCAATGTCTGCCAGAGCTCTTTGGCATCTCTGTACGGGAAACATTAGCGTCTGTCGAAGTATTACAGAATCCAGAGCCCTCTTATGCTTTGCAGTTTTGTTAGAGAAAGGTCCTGATGAAGTTCAGTATAATTCAGCGATGGCACTGATGGAGATCACGACAGTAGCCGAGGAAAATGCGGACTTGAGACGCTCGGCTTTCAAACCTACTGCTCCGGCTGCGAGAGCAGTTATAGACCAATTTCTGAGAATCATTGAGAAAGAAGACCAAGACCTCCTCATCCCCAGCCTCAAATCTATTGGGAATTTGGCCAGGACATTCCGGGCTACAGAAACTAGAATCATCGGGCCACTGGTACGGCTTCTTGATGACAGGGAACCCGAGATCATTTGTGAGGCGGCAATTGCCCTAACCAAGTTTGCTTGCACTGACAATTTCCTGCATGTGAATCACTGCAAGGCAATTATTGAGGCTGGAGGGGCGAAGCACCTCATCCCCTTGATTTATTTTGGTGAACAAATGGTTCAGATACCTTCACTCATTCTCCTGTGCTACATTGCGATGCATGTCCCCGAAAACAAAGAATTGGCCCAACAAGATGTGCTCATCGTCTTGGAGTGGGCTACAAAGCAGGAGGCCTTGATGCACGACCCTACAGTCCAACATCTAGTAGGGGAAGGCATAAATAGTTTAACTTTCTATCAATCTGGAGTGCTAAAGTTCCATTGATTCTTCGAATTCCAAATATATAAATTCTAGGACATCTTGATCAGTACAGTATTTTAAGGATAAATTCATGAAATTTTATACTTATGATGCTAAGATTAGCTTTGTTCCTCAGTCCTTGTATGTATTATAGGAATAGCAATCATTATTGTTTCTCACTTCACTTAAATCAGCAAGTAGAATTTGCTTGCACAATGCCTACTACTTTAGGGAGTAGCTCTTTTGCTCAAAAATTCTCTATTTTCTCTTTGTTTGGGAGGTCTGGATGATATATGTAGATTAACCAAGTCCATTAAGATGGATTTTGCCTTCACAAAATGCGGTATTGAGTTGAAGCATCATGTCTACATTCTACGGCAAAACTTGGAAGAGTAATTGCATACCTTATGATAATCAAAGTCCATTGATACTCCACCAAAGAAAGACACTGACATTATGGTTCCAAATGCTATTTGACTGTAACAAAGAATGACTTCTCCTGAACTGGTATACAATTAGGATTCATTCATTTGATTTTAACCATATTTATAAGTTTATTAGTATCGATTTGCTAATGACTTAGATGACCGAATAGTTAAAAACGGGGAAAGAAGTCCCCATGTTTCCCTTCCATTTCTTGCTCACACTACAAGAAGCTATGTCAAGCTTCAGCCACCAGAAAACAGCAGCAAGAACAGCAAGAGTGGCAGGAGCTACTTTCCGGGATTAAATGATCAGAAATGAGAGTATTTGTGCAAATATTTGTGGGTTTTTGTGTATTTGTGAAAGGTTGAATCTTTTTCTTTAATTTGTTTCTGGAGTTAAACAGGGATTGAAAACAAGTCAATTCAAGAAAATGGTTCGGATAAAGCAACTGAGTTGGGGTTTACCTGCTTTTTCTCATGCATTGGTTGCTTCTGTCTCCAACTTTCTCTTTGGATATCACATCGGGTAAGTCTCTCTCTCTCTCTCTCTCTCTCTCAATTACATGTGCTAAAGTTGGTCAAAAAATTACTGTTATACATAATCTTGTTTTACTCAAAAATAAATATATACCCATGTTTGTTGTTATCTGAGTCATGAACAATCTAACAATTATTGAGGTACTGATTTTCTTAGATTGTATGTTTGCTTTTAACTTTCTTGGTTGTCTAGTGCAGAGTGATGAATGGTCCTATTGTATCTATTGTGAACTTGGTTCTGAAGGAAATTCCTTTCTCCAGGAACTTGTCGTTAGTACATTTATTGGTGGTGCATTTATCGGAAGCATAAGGTCTGGTCTTCTTGTGGATAAAGTTGGTTTTCAAGTAGACAGAATACCTCTTGTTCTTGGTGCAATCATCAGGTAATTGCTTTCCTACAGACTCTATTGGTGTTGCTATTTATTTCATCCTGCAATATTTCAGAGTAAGCAAATGTTTTCTTGTTTAAAAGTATTTGTCTGTGAAATCATGGTTTTTGTATTCAATTTGTCCACCAAGCTATACTGCCGGCTTGTTGGAATATCCACAATAGTGACTAAACAGTTGAATCTAACGGAGTTGAGGTGTTTTCTCTAATAAGCTCTCATATAACATAAAGAGAAAAATCTCTGTGCTTTTGTACTACTTGATTCTCCATCTTAGTTTTATACCCCATCTGAGTTATTCTGCTTTCATGATGATTGATCAGGTATGCAACGTTTTGGTGTGTCTATTTTTGCTTGAACTGGTGGAGAAATTTGTTATGGCTCCAGTTTATGCAGGTTTCAGCAGATTTTCCTTGATTGCAGCAAAGATTTGCTTATTACTTTACAGCTGAAACTAAAGGCTGATCTCTTGAAGAAATCAGGTTGTCATTAAAACCCAATTTCCAGGGTAGGAATAAGTGATACTGCCTAATCCATTGAGGAAAAAAAAAAAAGAGAGACAAATTTATGTTTATGTAAAATGGCTTCATTCTCCACCATGGTTTCTAAAATTGATTCATGTGTTCTTGGTTTTGGCTGCTTGATCCTCCTGCAACTTCTAATTTTGTTGTCTCAGTAGACATGCAAAAAAAAGGTATTCTTATGAATTGTACAGTAGTTTGTTCATATAGATGGATTCTTCTGATTGTTTTAATTATGTACTTAAGTGTTAATCTTGATAGGAAATTTCTGCAAAAATAGTGAGCTGGATGGGTTAATGATAAAAAGTTACTTCAAGAAATACCTGTTTGTTCATCTGCCATTGTTCTAAAGATTGTACAAAGGGGCTCAATTTTTTAATGGAATGATCCTTCTTGATTCAAGTAGCAATTTTTTATACAACATAAAATGGTGGTTAAAAATTAAAAGGAGGTTTAATTTTAACACAAACTCCAATGAACAGAGAGGATCAATTTTTTTTTTCTCCAATGAATTTAGTCGTTTAATAGTCTAGTCAATCTCTTTGCTTAGTTATTCATGTTTTCCCATCAAAATAATACATAGTAGTATTTTATACAAACAATGAATAGGGACATGAATGTATTGTAGGCAGATTCGTCTATGGCTATCAATAATTTCCATCCCATTTCTATCATTCTTTTTCTTTGTTTAGCAATGTGATATATACGAGGTAGGAAAAAATGCAATTTAAAAATGTGTTGAGAGAATTTTTGTACGAAAACTCGCAATTCAAACAACGCAATAACTTTTGCCACTCTCACATATTAGACCAAATATTGTGTTAGTTTAGCTCTCAATCAACTTCAACATCCTAACAAATAGGCAATAATCTTCGTGATAAGCAATTAGAATACTATGGATTTGGAAGTTGGATTTCAAATATGAACAAAATTGACAAACAAAGTTGGTTGATGTAATAACTAACAAAGAAAATGCTTACATTTTTTTTTTTACCAAATACATAAATTTTAAATTTGTTACTACGAGTATTTTCTATTAAAATTATTATACATATTGAACTGTGAGAAGAAATTCTCCAATAGATTATTTTGAAATTTTCATATATGCATATGATTAAAGTAGTGAAAGTGAAGAAAAAATATCTAAGCATAGGATAAACGAGAAAGAATAGAATAAGAAGAAGTGTCATTTGAGAATTATAAATTGGATTATTAGTTATCAAAGGTAATTTATAGATTTCATAAATGTAAGGGGTTAATTGCAACTGATCATTAATTACAGGGGGCTAAATATAATTAAACCTTAAAAGAATTTTGTTGGAATATAAGAGCAATTAATTCACTGTGGCACATACCTCACTTTCAAACTTTTGACCAAAAGCCTCCCAATACTTTCCACGACTTATTATATATATTTTATTCATCCGTGGATCAAAAATTAAAATTTCAAATTCCCAAAAAATTTTAGCTCAAAATTTTGCAGAAGAAGCCATGGCTTCGCCGGCAGACAACAGCGGAGGAGAAGACATTGAGCACGGTGGTGGAGTGGCAGTGGAGATGACCGCAACCGCCGCAACAGAATCATTATCACCTTCTTCTTCTCCTATGGAGGACGCGATTTCAATTTCCGATGAACATATTACTCCATTGTTGAATCAATCACAAAGACCTAGAGTCAACATCTTCTCCGTTTCTCACTCCAGAAGAAGGCCTGTTAAGGTGAATTTCGCTGAAAATCTTGCAAAATTTCAACATTTTGTCTGTTCATTTCAAGTATTTATGGAGAATTTTTTTTTTTGGCTTCAAACATTTGTTTATTTGTGTAATTTACAGTAGAAATAATGTTCTATAGATAGTTAATTACTCAAACGGAAAAAAATGTTTATTTATTTGATCAAGCCGAGCTTAGTATAGTAGATTTTTGGAGCTAGTATTTGAAATTCGGATATGTTTCTAATCTAAGTTGAACTTCACTCCTTAAAATTGCATAGACTTGACTTTGCTTATACTGGAATCGTATTCTTTTTGTTGTTGGGTGATCACTGTCAATTATATTTCTTGAGAAACTACTTATGAATAGGAAAATATATGTAATAGTTATTTATTTGTGATAAAGGATGAAATTTCAAAGCTTTGAATATAAGCTACTTAATTTTCGATTTTTGGTTAGTTGTGTTGAGCTGGCGATCAAAGTTTTGTGCTATTATAAGGTTGATTGTTTGAAAAAAAGGGTTGATTATTATTTGAAAGGGAATGGTTTTAGATCCAGTACTTTACCTGTTTGAAAGACGATGAATATCTGGTAGTATCAAATGCTGGATCGGTGGATGGTTTAGTAAGATGGATTTTATGGCCAAGTGATTCTAAGTTTGATAGATTATCAGGAATTGCTGAAGATTGAGCTGAGAAATTGATGAAGATGAGATGGTTTATATTCTTCCCATTGGAAATTCCATGGAACTTGTTCACTTTATTGGTTTTCTTCCAATACTTTAGGAAGCATAATTGACAATTTCTAAGTGGGAGAGAACATTAATGACGGTTAACCTCCTCAGATGGAAGCCCAAGTATCTGAATTTCTTTTAATCTTGTCCCAGCTGTTTAATTCTGTTAGTACTCTTGAAGGGGCAAATAGACTATTCTGTCATTGCTGGTGATTGTTTACTGTAGTTAACTCTAAACACTAATTACAATTCACTGACCAAAACCCTTACTGGAAAAGGGGAGTAACGGCATTATTTGCCACTTATTTCTACATAACTTAAAAGAACTTGATTACCTACTGAAATATCATTCTCTTTGTTTTACATGACTGGTGTTAGATTTCTAGTGGATTTGGGATATTGCTCTTTCTCCTTAAATTTAATTGAATGCTATAAGTAGCTCTTTTGTATCTGTTACTGTTTTCCTTTGATTTTTTTTTTTTTTTATAGTTTTCTGATGTTGTTTGAAAATATGATGAGTCAAAGTTACATCTGTCTGAAATAGGAAGTATCAATTCTTGCAGTAGGATGAGTATTTAGTGGTTGGCTGATCATTATGATTAAATTGAAGCTTCAAAAGTCTTTGTTTTGGCTGTCTAGTTTTTATTGTCTTTTAATTTTCTTGAGTTGGGATTCTCATGTAAAGGCATTGTACTGCTGCTTGATTCTTGTGTTTTATTCCAATTTACACACATATATCAAGAAAAAAAATTTCTAGTCTTGTTCAGAATGCATCAGTGGGTAGAATTTGTTATCTGGTTGATGGCTAGTATTTCATGTGCTAATTTGGTTTCCCAGAGAAGTAAACTGTTTCTGGCCATAGTTTTATTGGTATGAATCACTTATGCTTGTTCTGCTTCAAATATGTTGGTTAAACATAGGAAAGGCTATTATATTTCTTACTTTTAGTATCTTACAGGAGCAAATAACAAGATTGGCTGAAACAGAGACATCACCATTCGTGCAGTTTACCGTTTGGATATGGAATGGTTCTAGGTACTCTGGTATGCTATGCATGGCCTTATCATCTATTATCTACTGTATCATGGAAGTTCTTTCAGATGTTTTCACTGGTAAGTAACTCACTGATTCAATTTACGAATAATAGCTCTCAATCAAACAAAAAGTTATTTTGAACAAGTTGTTAGTTGCTTAGCACTTTGAAGAGAGATCTTTATTTCTGTGGTTTCAATTATAAGCTTTGTGTGATTTATTTAGTTATCATCTTTTTTCTTGGTGTGAATAAACATGAGGCCAATTACATCTTCCTTTACGAGAAAGAGATTGGTGAAGATTTGTCCTCTCATTAATAACTTTATGTGATCAATGTAAGGAGTGAAAGCTAATCCTTCCGAACTATGTAGATGAAAATTTGGGCCTTCAATTGAAAAGGTGGAGTACATGATTCGGGCTTGAAGGTTCCTTATCTTTCAAATGTGGGAGCTTCCCTCCTCTCCTCCATGACTGGCTGTATTTTCTTTGACTATGTCCCCCACTCGACCATGGAAAATATTGTATGCATAGCTTTAAATTATGGTGATGTCAAATAGTGGTCTTAGGAGTCAAAGAGTCAAAGACATTTAAGGCATATATAAGCTTAATTATGCCAGAGATTTCCTCTTATCTCCTTTACGTTGAGATTTCCTTCAGTTAAATCCTTTTTTGGTTTGTCAAAACTAATGGATTCTCCAGTCCTTTGATGACCATAATACATAGAGTAATTGGATGGTAAAATATCCAATTAGAAATATAAAGTTGAACCATTATATGAAGAGATGATATTTAGATGTTTTCATGAAGTAATAAATCATTAAATTTTTGTCTTAGTAAATGTAATTAACTGATTGACAATTCTTTGGTGAATTGACTGGATATTACTCTTTTTTCCTCTATAATTGCAATGTTTCTTTTTTTACTAGTTAATTTATTTTGTTTAGAAGTCTGAATACATCCTTTTCTTTTTTCTGCTTAATTAATGCAAATGTGGGCATTTCAGCTAAAGCTGAACAACTATTTACATATTTGAGAATTGTGAGAAATGTTTCAAGTTCAATATGCTGCTTTCCATTTAAAATTGGACCATGGATCTGCAAGATTTACGGTGCCCTGGCTCTATAAGTCACCATGTTACAGATTTTTCTGTTTTTAGTGCTTGGTCAGCTCTGCAATATTAGCTTCAACCACGATAATGTCCATCTTGAAACTCAATACAGATTTTTAATCAGAGCAAAGAGTTAGATGTTAGAATGGTGGTTTTTGGTAAATCTTAGAAGTATATTATGTAGCATTCGTTCTGAGTTTTCGTGATTACCCCTTTATTTACTTTGATATGAATCTCTAATTGAAATGGGTCCTTTTATACTTTCATCTTTCGTCATTAAAATGACAGGGTAATCTTTTCATTCAGGGCATGTAATGTCTTGTCTCTTCCCATGCTTCAAGTTGTGCCCATTCTAATGGAATAAATCGTTTTGCTCATCCTTAATGACAGCTCAATCAATTCCTCTTTTTGAGATGGCATTTACCAGATGTACAGTTATTTTGATTTTGTCGTTTGTATGGTTGAAAAGAAGCAGACAGCCAATATTTGGTACATCAAGTGTCAGAAAACTATTGGTTCTAAGAGCATTCATGGGATACCTCTCATTGTTGAGTTTTATTTATTGGTGAGTTCTAATGCTTGAACCAATTGAGTTGCATTTGGTCAGACTAACAACTTAGTAAGCTCAGCTGCTGATCTTGTTTATTGTAAATTTCTCTTCCATGCAGTTTATACATCATTTTAATAAGTGGAAGCATGATTTAGCCTTTTCCGAGGACTTATTACAGATTGTATCTATACTCTGTTGCTACAGAAGTGCTTCTTTTAAGTCTTGTCTGCAGAACTTAGAGTGCTTTTGAGATTGTGTATAAAGCCACTATATTTTTATCTATCTTACATTTTTACTTTCTGGTTCTTAAACATTTTCTAGATGTACACATGCTAAATTATTTTGTTTTGTCAAATACAGCTTTTGAGCTTACACAATATTACACACCACTATGCAAAAACTGTATCTGTTACAACGCTGCTTTCAGTTTTTCAAGTAGCACTTAGATCACCCTTATTGGCAGTTGGAATGATAATAAATCTGCTCATGTTCTATTCTTTGACTTTCTAAGGAACTCATTTGCAGCATTTTTAGCCGTTATATAATTTCTTTTCTCTTCTATTTTTTGGGTTGTTCGTCAGAGCTAGTTCTTTTTTTTTGGGGGGGGGGGGGGGGGGGGGAGGGGAGGGGGGTTGATGTTCTCATTTGCATAATTAAATATTTTGTTCTTTTATTTTACTCTGCTGTTCCATGCGTTTGGTTTTTCTTTTTTGGTGAGTTATGTTTGTGGACTTTGATGATTTACTTGTGACAATGTGTGAGCTAATTTCCTTTTCAGCATTCAAAGAGTACCTCTTTCTCAGGCAATCATGTTGAACTTTACTACTCCAATTGTGGCTGCAGTTGCTGCAAGAGTCATATTGCATGAGAAGTTAAAAATTGCAGAAATAGGAGGTAATTTTCTTTGTTATTAGACATTCTACAGTGACAATATATCTGTAATTTAGGCAACTATTACATGTACTGCAAACCTATTTGCAATTATCAGTCTGTTGGAAGTAGAAGGTAATCTGAAGAGATAAGGATAAAAGTCTAGAAGTACTGCTTAGTAGGCCTTGGACACAACTAGGTCTTTTGAAGAGAAAAGGAGAAAAGTTTACAAGTTCTCCATGAAGTAGAAAATTTCCTGAAGACGCATTGAGAAAAGTTTTCAAGTACTACTTAGTACGACTTAGATGGTCTAATTGAAAAACGAAGTTGGTTAAGGAAATTATGCAATCTTCATTGGTTAAGATTAAGGAATATCGGATTTCTGAGTATTGAAATTCTTCTGGTAAAAGAGGAAAATGAAGCTTTGAATTAGCTCTAAAGAACAGGTAAGTGCGAAGTTTGACCTAAATACTAAAGACATTAGGCTTGTAATAACATCATACACTCTAAAAGAATGGCTGCAAAGCTTGAATTATAGCTACAAGAAGGGTCATTGTTAATTGGAGCATTTGGGATGCCCTACCTTGGGACATTGGCATCAGATACTATACAGAGAAATATTGTTTTGTGCCTTAGCAACAAGTTATCCTTGGTGTTTTATCGATTGCTGATAGGACTTGATTCCAACCCCAAATATATTTGCGCTTTTAAAACCTAATCCAAGTGGACTACATGCCAAACCTAAAAAATACATAAAAAGTACTTCCAAAATTTCTGAAATATCTTTGATGCAGTTATATTGGAAACCATGCTCAATGCTAGAGGAATCATTAATATACTGTGACAGCATTACATAACCCAAAACTGTTTCCAATCTCTGAACATGGTTTTTTTTGAAGTTAGCCAATGTTTGCAGTAAACTTACTCTTCCTTAAATTTATTGCTTCATTCTGTTGATTATAGAAGACTTGATTTCTAGTGGCTAAAACCAAACGAAAAACATTCTTAAGAGCAAAGGGCAGCAGATGCAGGTCTTCTGCTTATTGACATGTGATGCAGTATTCTCCAATAAGAACTCTCATTAAGGCTCAGCGTCCGTTGTTTCCAGGGAGGCACCTTGAGGACAAGTTTCTGTAGGATTCCTTATTTCAACTCCCGAACCAGCTTTAGCATCAAGCAGCTGAATTACTAGATTTTTAACAACTGGGCCTCTAACAGATAATTCATCATTCATTAATCCTCCTACTTAGGCTGAATCATCAAACTCACCAATATATGCTTTCCCATGTTGCTTGCCTCTAATCAGAAAGCTGGTCCTCTTGTTATATAGGAATCTAAAGCATGCCCCAAAGATTCTTTTCATTGGACAAATGGTTCAAGATCTCGTTTCTTGTAAGAGCCATTCCACAGGGACAAGCAAATTGGAAGATAAAATAGGTCAATGTTACCTTAATGCTCAGAAAATACACCATGAATGCCAAGAAGTTTTAGAAGTTTTGTTAGTAAGATCATTATTGATGCAACAGTGGGGTGTTTAATTAGGGAAGGAATGAGCATAATTAGGGACAAGCTCACATTGCTGCTTTTTCATTCCGAATTTGATGTCTAACCATATCCTTGTTGCCTATGTTGAATCTGAAGATCACAGTGCATTAGAAGTGTTTACTAGTTAGTTGGGTCATTTGGAAGACTGTAGGAGACAAGTTCGTCATTTCCAATTTTTACTTCACCTTTGGGTGTAAAGAGGTTTCAAGTTTTCTATCTTCTGTTCCAGCTATATCTTATCTTTCATTTTGCTTGTTGTGTCCCTTAAATATAAATATTCTTTTTATTTTGTATTCCTCTTTTTTGTTCATTTTGTGTTTACTTTGACCCACTCTACAGGTCTTGCTTGCAGTTTCTTTGGCGTACTTTTTATCTTCCGGCCAGTGCTCAACATACAAGGTAAACAAGCGAGTTTGTGGAGCTTCTTATGTAATTCTATGAGACTGGCTTCTTGAAGAAGGAATGCAACTTATTAATTTTGAGTATCGATATTCCCATGTACCTGCATTTTCATTTTCCTTATGTTTGTTTCAACTTCTATAACAATGATCACATTATACAGAACACAACCTGTTAAACTGAGTCAAGTAAGCATATTTCTCTAAATATATGGAAAGATATATTTGCAGCTGTCATTTCTGCCTAGTGTAAAAGCCTGATGACATATTAAAAGCTTAGTGTACTTAGTGCATGGATCTTCAAACCTTATCTTAATGCCAACTTATCAGAATACAAAATATTTCTAGCTATGCAATCCTTATGCATCTTTGACATGGGTAATTCCATTTTATTCCTCAAATTTAGCATCCAAGAGTTCAAGGAAGCTAGATATTTAATTGCTTTTTAATTAAAAATAAGAATAAGCTGGATCTTGGAAATAGTTCTAGAGAAAGAAATAAAAAAAGTTCAAGCTGTTATCAAGATTTGACAAACTTTAGCGTGAAACTGGGATACTAAATGCAAGAAGTAATAGATACTTCTATGGCACTGTCCTAACTTGCCAGTGCATCTCTTTACACAGCTCAAATGCTTATACAGTCTCCATTTGTCCATGTTCAGTTACTAGAGTACCACTAAGATCACAAATCTCCTTTCTGAATTGTTGCAAGTGAACTACCTTTAAAAGAGAAGAAAGATAACATTACCCAGCTGAAGCTAATCTAGCTTAGGCTGTCCTTAATCCTTATGTAAATGTTTTCAGGGTTAGGAATATATTCGGCATGTTTGCTCCAAAGGATTCCTGTTTGAATTCAATTCCAAACCATTAATTTTGCTAAAGCAGCGGATAATCGGTGATTATTTTT
>NC_040039.1:34400322-34569457 GCF_003713205.1 Coffea eugenioides
TAATTTTCTGTTTAAAATATATTTATAAATATTTATAAATATATTTTATATTTATATTTATATAAATATATAAATATATTTATTTATATATATATTTATATAATTTTATAAATATATTTATTTATATATATTTATATAAATTTATAAATATATTTATTTCAATTTTGTTTTATAATATGTATATTAATATATAATAATATGTATATTTCAATTATGTATATTATATATATAAATTATAGTAATATTAATATGTATATTTCAATTATGTATATTATATCAATTGAAATAAATAATATATATTTATATATAAATATTTTTGTTTAAAATATATTTATGTATATATTTATAAATTTATTTATATTTATATTTACATAAATATATAAATATATTTATTTATATATTTATATATTTATATAAATTTATAAATATATTTATTTCAATTTTGTTTTATAACATGTATATTAATATATATTAATATGTATATTTCAATTATGTATATTATATATATAAATTATAGTAATATTAATATGTATATTTCAATTATGTATATTATATCAATTGAAATAAATAATATATATTTATATATAAATATTTTTGTTTAAAAAATATTTATGTATATATTTATAAATTTATTTATATTTATATTTACATAAATATATAAATATATTTATTTATATATTGATATAAATTTATAAATATATTTATAAATATATTTATATAAATTTATAAATATATTTATTTCAATTTTGTTTTATAACATGTATATTAATATATATTAATATGTATATTTCAATTATGTATATTATATATATAAATTATAGTAATATTAATATGTCAATTATGTATATTATATATATTATATCAATTGAAAAAATAATATATATTTATATATAAATATTTTTGTTTAAAATATATATAACAAAAATATTTATACATTTATATTTATATATTTATTTCAATTTTGTTTTATAATATGTATATTAACATATATTAATATGTATATTTCAATTAATATTTATATTTTATTATATATATAAATTATATTAATATTAATATGTATATTAGATATTATATCAATTGAAATAAATAGATATATTTATATATATAAGTATATAAATATATAAATATATATTTCAATTTTTTTATAATATTTATATTAATATATGTATATTAAATATATATTAATATACATATAAATATATATTAATATACATATTATAAAATAAAATTGAAATAAAAAATATTATATATATAAATAAATAAATATTAATATATAGAAACAGAGCCAGTATATATTTAAAAAAATCCCAAAAATAATTTTTTTTTTAAGATTTGGGAATCAAATGTGGGATTCATCAAAACCCTCCAATCTACTTTGGAATATTAAGGAATAATCATAAGTGATCACAAAAACTTACTTTGTGTTAAGATTACTAAAATATTGTCAGAATTCAGGAGAGGCACCTTGCATGGAAGGAAAATTTTGATTAATTTAGCTAGACCTATCCGGGCCATAAAACTATAGAAATTCAAGGCTCATATATATATGATATGATACTCTTACAGTTAACTACGAACCTCAAAATTGATACAGAATAACCTCCTGATTTGGTTAAGACTCAAATTATACTTCTTTATTTCCACTAGAAGTACTGGCAAGAAAATTCAACACATCAGCTTTTAACTTTGTAGATCATCCAAAGATAGCAACAAAAAGAAATTAGTGTAGCCAAAATTTACAAAAATGTGGGCCAAAATTTATCATCAAGGTTCTTAGCTCCGATAGATGTTTACAAAAGGCAATAAGCTAAAGAATTAGTTTGAATCTGCTAACAACATGTAATGGAGACAATTGAAAACCTGAAATGATAGAGTGGAACAACAATTTAATTAGGTAGAATTTGACCACTAAGCATTGGGAGGAGAAACTTGTACGTGCATGGTACAATGCTTTCAACAGTCAGGAAGAAAACCAAAAAAATCTTTAAGCGAAAGAAAATTGTAAAGCTCAAAGGTAGTCTAAGGACTAGGGGGCATTGATAATGATTATTCACCCTTATACACTTAGAACACATGCAACTAAAAAGATATCACACTAGCTGATTTCAATATATTTTACGTAATGGCCACAAATTTCAATCAATTTGTTTGAGTATTAAGCACCTGCAGAAATGCATCACTGTGACAGTAGGTTCTTGGAAAAGGCAGGATAAGCTTAAAGGTATAGTGCAACAAAAGTTTACTTCTTCAAAGTTATCTTATGCATCAAGGTATAGAGAGGTGTGAGGTATGATTATCATATAAAACCCGAGAAAGTCTGTATACTTTTATAGAACGATGCATGTTTATGACTTCAAAAACACACAGATGAAATATGACATATATGCAAGGAGCGATCATTGATTTCGTACATACTTCTTTCCCATTTGTTTTTACCAATTGTTACAACTTTTTTGAAGGGTTGTTATCATCTTCTCGAGGTGACAATCTTACTTTCCCAGTAAAGACATGCAAAATACCAACTTAGATACATTCTGGAGAGCATTTAAAGGTGGTCAATCTTGAAAACAATTGAAGCACACCAAAATGCCATTCTTTGGATATTCCAACAAGAAGGCAGTATGGCTTGGTGGACAAATTGAATACAAAAAACAAGAAAACCAAACAAAATCACAGACATAATTTTAAGCAAGAAAACGAATTCGATTATAATAAAGGATTAAATTGGAAATACCCCAGTATATTGCCAGGGTAAAATAAACAGCAACACCAATAGAGTCCATGTAATTACCTGATGATTGCACCAAGAACAAGAGGTATTGTGTCAACTTGAAAGGCTCGCCTACAACCAAGTTTATCCACAAGAAAACCAGAGCTAATGCTTCCAACAAATGCACCACCAATAAATGTACTAACAACAAGTCCTTCGAGAAAGGAATTTCCTTCAAAACCAAGTTCTTTGGCAACAGAGACAACAGGACCATTCATCACTCTGCACTAGACAACCAAGAAAGTTAATAGGAAACATAGAATCTAACATAATCAGTGCCTCAAACAACAATTGTGCAAAAAGGTCAATTGAGTGTGAGATTGACCATTACTCAGACAACAACAAACATGGATATACGTTTATTTTTGAGTAAAACAAGTTTAGATATAACTGTGATTTTTTACCAACTTTAGCACATGAAATTGAGAGATAGAGAAAATTACCCAATGTGATATCCAAAGAGGAAATTGAACATAGAAGCAAACAATGCATAAGGAAAAGCAGGCAACCACCCTAAATCAGTTGCTTCATCAGAACCATTTTCTTGAAGTGATTTTTTTCCATTCCCTGTTCAACTCCAGAAACAAATTAATGAAAAAGATTCAACCTTTCACAAATACACAAAAACCCACAAGTATTTGCACAGATACTCACATATCTGATCACTTAAGCCAGAAAGCAGCTTCTGCTCTTCCTGCTGCTCTTGCTGCTGTTCTTGCTGCTGTTTTCTGGTGGCTGAAACTTGAAGTCGCTTCTTGTAGTCTGAGCAAGAAAGGGAATGGAAACATGGGTTTTTCCTCTTTTTAGAGATGGATAAATTATAGTTGTGAATGACAAGTGCTGGGGTCGATTTGGCTGTTGAAAGAAGAGGGAAATTTTGGTGTTGATGTAGAGCAGAAGTTGTAGTAGTTTCTAACATTGAAATACAGAGGGTAGTGAAACAGAGAGAGTTTGGGTGCGTTTGGATCAAGAAGGAACCATATAAACTACCAAAATTACCATGCTATCTTCGCCACAAAAAAAATAAAACAAAATAAAATAAAATAAATCTTGGAAGTCAATTTCAATTTTTGTTTTCTTTTCTTGGAAAAAGAATAAGAATCTTTGTGGTCACATTTTCAAGTTTGTGTCCAACCACATTAGTTTGTTAATTATATTTCGGAAAATAACTTAATTTTTTTAAAAATCTAGCTAACGTTCTAGTATGGCTTGTAGAACTTTTCTTGCTTCATTTCTTATTTTCTTCTTGACTTTATCCATCTAAATCTTTGAGAGATTTGAAAATAACAGAAAGGGATAATTTCAGAAACCTCCCCTAAGGTTTATAACAGTTTCACTGCCCTCCCTTGAGGTTTTCAAAATATTATTAGCCTCCCTTAAAACTAATGTTCTTGTAACAAATTAGTCCAATTCAAAAAAATCAACAATAAAAAAATGATTTCAAGAGTAAGAAGAATATTTCATACCAAAATACCCCTTAACTTATTCTTAGTTGGTTATCAAAAGGAAGTATTAGTTAAAAATAGATAATAAAGACTAAACTCTAGTATGAGCCTAATAGAATTTAGTAATAATAACCATTTTTCATAGTACTATATAAAATAACAAAATCAAAGTATTGGAGAGGAAAACTTATTAATTTGGAATCAAGATTTATGCGAAAAATTTCTAAACTCTTATGACTAGTTTGGGAGCTGCGATTTGATGAAAAAAAAAAAGAATGTGATAAAAAAGACACTATTTCTAGCATTTGGGAGTTTTTGAAGGACATAAAAGGACAATGTTTTAAAACTCGGACCGTTAATTGAACCGGTGAAGTGTTTCGGACGAGGTTTAATCGGTCGGACCGATTCAATCCTGGTTCAATGAATTTTTTAAAAAATAATTTATATAAATATATATGCACAAAATAAGACACGCATTGGACTAATTTTAGACTTTATATGATGAAGAATTTAATGTTTTCAAAGAAGTTGGATTTTCACAAATAAAAATTTTAAATTATAAGTTGAAACAAATAAATTTCATCTCAATCTTAGTTGGATTTACCAAAAAAATAATGTTAAATCCAACTCAAAATATACCACAATATTTTGAAATTATACAGAATTCACGTCTATGAGAATTAGACATTGTTAATTTAAATTTTAATTCAAGTTTTTGATATTTAGATATTGCAACTTAAAAAAAAAAAGAAGTTTTGAGTTTGGAAGAGGTCAAGAAAATAGAAAATAAAAATACAAACTTGATAAGAGGCAAAAAATGAGAAGAAAGTGAGTGAATGTGGCATTTAATAATTAGTTTTTAGGGTTAAGGAACATATATTCTTTTTTTTTTAATTTAATAGACAAAAATTAAAAAACTGCTGATTCAACAGTTTAATCCGGTTTTTAAGTATAATCAACCCAAACATGAATCGGACCGGAGCCAAGACTGGTTCGCGGTCTGATCGATCGATCCGACCGATCTGGTCCCATTTTTAAAACACTGGAAAAGGATGGAAAGTGTCTAATTTGGACGAATGAGCTCCTATTGTTATGGCTACCAAAGTTTTCCTCCCAAATGTAGGCGGAAAGCATTACGAAAGCCAAGAATGCCTAATAAAATTTTTCTAAATGCCAATTTTGTCCTCAAAGGTGTACTAAACAAATTTTTATTGACATATATATCCAAAATCATCCATTTTCCTACTTTAATTCCCAAACAACATTAAAAACTCTTCTCTTCCTTTCTTTTCTTTTCTTTCATAACTTAACATTTCCCATGTTTTCTTTTCTAAGCTAAATATTCAAACTAGCTATTAGTATCAAAATTTGACAGATTTTGAAAACGAATTGAATAAGACAAGTATAGCCTTTTTAAGAAAAAAATCACAATAGATGGGTAATGATAAAAAATATGAGTAACTCTTATATATACTGACATATACACTATTACGATTCGATGTACGATACGTGTGCAAAATTTGGATTTCAGATTCAGATTCAGATTATGTGTCGTGCATCTAATGGTGAAAGTGTATACACTGTCAGTGTATAGAAGATTAATAGAAATTTCCATCATTTGTAATTAAAAAAAAAACAACTCTCAAGTAACGTTTGGATTAATAAAAGGGTCTGATTTTAATGGAAAAAGCAAATAAATCAAAGTAGAAAAAAAATTTTCTAACCATCTTGTTTGGATTACTTATACAAAGAAAAGAAAAGAAAGACCAAATATTTTGGAAAAGAAAGGAAAGAATAGATTATGTACAGTTACATTTTATCTATAACTTAATAAAGTCTAATTGTAAACATATTTTAATACTTTGCCCTCTTTTTGTGTATTTTCATATTTATCTTGTTTTTCTTATGAAATAATAATATTTAATAGGAATTTTAATCTTTTTTTAGGAGAAAGATATTATAAGAACTACTAAAATATAGAAAATTTTTTTACAATGTTAACAATTATTGTTATAAAATTTAGTATTCAAGATTTTCAATTTTTTTATATTCAAAATCATGGTTAATTTAGTACAAGTGACTAAATTGTTTCTCTCCATATAAATACATAATATTTCCTAAGTTTTAAGGATAGTAAAGTCATTTCACCATTTATGAGGTAAGCATTGGGCCCCAAATGGCTAATAGGGGAGGTAAGTGGTATTTTCAAAACTTCAAGAGAGGGCAATGAAATTGTCTGAAATTATCCCTAACAGAAATCCTGGTTTTTGGGTTGAACGTTGGAAGAGTCAAACGGTAGGATAAACATTCACATGTTATATGTTCATCTACACTTATATATCTAGTAACAATGAAGAGAATTCTCAGCTTTCACAAAATATGCAAAACTTTTGTGTTGCTGCTGGATCTAGTACTAAGGTGAAAAAGCCCTTCAAGAAGGTACTACCATTATTTTCTACACATCTTTATTACTTCACTATTTTCCAAAATTTTCCTCTAATTTACCATTTTGTATTTTCCTCAAGTTTACCAATTTGTCTTTTTAAAACGTGGTTTTGGGGAGGTTTTACAGTGCATTTTGATGTCTATTATGACACGCATGTTTTATTGGTTATATTTTTTGCTGGTGCAATTATTGGAATTGAATCACAAGTTGCAATGGCCTTTTAGTGTGAGTGATGATCATACTTGGCTTTAATTTGACTGAGTTACACATTAGGCTGCCTATAGTCATTGAAAACTGTTCTTTACATCATCTACAGGATCTTTGTTGTTCAAAATAAGCATTAAATTTCATGATTATGTAGCTAAAAAGGTTATACCGTATTCAATGTAACACTGATACCAGAAGTTATTTAAGTTTCAATTGAGAATCTGTTGATTGAAGTATGGGTTGGAAAACTTCAGTTATGGTTACTGCATTACACATCACCTCAGATGCACTGTTGTTGCTTCACAAATATCTGTATATTATTGCAAATAAATTGAACCAAGTTAAGAACATACTAATTTGTTGTATTACTGGAGAATAATTTGATCTCAGGGTTTCAAGATTTTTGTCTAGCTTGCAGATTTGAATAATCATCATCTCCTTGTTCTGGAACCAATTTGTTGTATCACTGGAAGCTATATATAATGGCCACCGGGCAGTTTATAGATTCTGCAACCAGGTAATAAGTTAAGGACCATACCCTTCTTTGTTAATCTAGGAATCAATTCTGTAAACCATTTTTTCTTCTTTGATCAGGAAGTCAAAATCTAAAGCATCATCAGAAGTGCAACTTTGTGTTGGTGGTGTACCTTTTACACTAGACAGGGTAAGAACATCCTCTAGATGCAGCCATTTCACATCCAATTTTTTTTCATCCTCTAATTGGTTAGATTTTCTTGTCTTTTAAAGGCCCTGATTTAGATACCCCTGCTGCTTTGTTTAAAGTTTATATAAATCTGATAGTTGTTAAGTCTATTAGGAACTTCTGGCTTCTAAATCATCAAAGCTAGCTGTGTTGCTCAAAGATCATCCAAGTGAGGATCTCACAAATGTTCTTAGAGATGCCCCTGCTGATCCAGAAACATTTGAGCTAGTTGCAAGATTCTGCCATGGCTACGAAATCAACCTGTCAACCGAAAATGTCACGCATGTCGCTTGCCTAGCCCACTACCTTGGAATGACTGAGAGCCACTGCACCAATAATTTGTTCAGCAAGGCTCTGGACTTCTTTGAACACCAAGTTGTTTCTAGTTGGAACAAATCCATTAGAGCCCTCAAGGCCGCAGAGGATATTCTTCAACAAGCAGCGGATCTTGGCCTGGTTGGTGCCTGTGTCGAATCAATAATCTTAAAGGCTTTGGAACATCCACATCTTCTTGGAGAATCATTCAAGGACTTGACCTCCAATGATGAAGGAGAGGACAATGAAAATTACTTCAGGCCAAATGTGCGGAGGAAACTCTTTGCTTTGGAATGGAAATCTGAAGATTTGTCAATATTGTCTCTCAGGCTCTATGAGCCCATCATTGGTGCAATGATTGAGCGGAAAATCCCAGCAGAATACATATCTGCAGCTGTATGTCAGTATGCAAAAAAGTGGGTACTTTTCAGCATGAAAGAAGGGGATGATGGTTCAATTTACAAGAAAAGTATCCAGAGAGAGATAATTGAAGCAGTGGAGAGAATGCTACCAAATGCAAGAGGACTAATGCCCTGTGCATTACTATTTGAAATGCTACGGTCTGCAATAGCCTTGGATGCTAGTAACGAGTGTAGAAATGGATTTGAAATCAGGATTGGGAAGCAATTAGACCAGGCGACTGTGAAAGATCTCCTGATACCTTCTCAAGGATATGCCAAGGAAGAACGGTATGACACAGAATGCGTGAGGAGGCTCATGAAGAATTTCTATCGCAATTATACTGGAAAAGATGGACATGAATTGATCACAGTAGCAGAACTTATTGAGAACTTTCTGATTGAAATTGCTAGTGACATAGACTTAAAGATGAGCACATTTATATCACTTGCTGACTTTTCACTTGCAGCATCTAGAGGAATTCTACAAAATTCAGATGGAATGTACAGGGCTATAGATATCTACTTAGACAAGCATAGATATCTGACAGAATCTGAGAGGGAAGAGGTATGCCACCTGTTGGATTGCAACAAGATGTCTCCAGAAGCTTGCTTACATGCTTCAAGGAATGAAAGATTGCCTGTGAGAGTAATGGTGCAAGTGCTATTTGCAGTTCAGTTGCAAATGCGAGAGACTATGCCAAAGGAAATCAAGGGATCAGAGGAGGGGAGATTATTTTTAAAAGGGGTAGAGGAAGAGGAAGAGGAAGAGGAAGCAGCAACAAGAGGTTGCAACAGCGAAGAAGAAGTGATCAAGGCAGAGATGGAAAAGATGAGCAGCAAAGTGTTGGAACTGGAAATAGAATGCGATATGATGAGAAGGGAAATCCTGAATGGTAGCTGCAGGAAAGCTAGAAAAGGAAAAGTGAACATGTGGAAAGAAATGAAGAGGAAGTTAGGATGCATAACCAGCATGCATGATTGCAACTGCCATGTCAAGAAGAAGAAGGTCCATCCAAAATAGGAATGCAAATATCAGCTTTCTTTCTTTGTACTCTTTTTCCTTATTCTTTTGTTTTTTTGACTTGAATATGTCTGATAGGATATTTCTGGAGATTGCTTATTAATTGATGGGACGACTATGAATGTTCTGCTCTAACTAGACCTTGATCTTTTGGCAGTTCTAGTTTAAGTGGTTCTCATTTCAAGTTTCATTTTTTCAATTATTTGTTGCTAAGTCAAAAGTTATTTTCTACTTCTTAGATTATGTTGGAAAGTGAAACTATGTAATTTTCCATAGTACAGCACAGCACCTGTGATGATACAGATTTTTGTTGGTTATCATTTCCTGCATCAAATGTGAATGCAGAATTAAGTTCTTTTCTTCTAGTGTTAAGGATGGTTGGTGGCAATAGAAAAACCAAATGAAGCCATGATATGAGTTTCAAGCAAATTGTGCTACCTGTTCTGCAATATTGCACCAAGTTTTTTCCCATTGATATTTTATGTAGCGTTAATCATGCTTTGCCCTCTCAACGCAATACGGAATCACCCTTTATCATTCCAATATTGGATATATCCACTTTGTTCCCCACCTCCTGCCTTTTCTTTCTCTTTTGGATCTAACGTCAACAATCTATTCTACTCTTATGCTAGAGGGGAGCGTGAGTCTAATTAGACTTGTATGAGATTGGAGGTGAGTTTTCAAACCAGACAAGAGTATTACTGCATTTTCTGAATCTTTTGATGAAAGGAAGTATTATACTTCCCGTTAATGCACCAGCGAGGGCAGACCAAAGCCCAATGGTTGCATGTATACACTTTGTCACCTCACTTGGGCAAATTTTTAGAAATAATGTAAAAAAAAAAGTCACAAATTTAGGGGGAAATGCACACCATTTCCTCATATAGGGTCACTGCAATTGAGCTATGCAGCACCTTGACATATCATTTCCTTTTTCATTTTTTTCAACACCATTTGCAAACTTTTGCATTCGAATCCCAAAAAGAAATTTTTTTTTTTTTTAAAATGGTGTCCTAGATGCGGCGACACTGTTGCTTTTATAAGGAAGAGTGTGGTAAAAAAGGGGGGATGAGAGTAATAGGAGAAGTGGAGCCACATGTTGAGAGAGATAGCAGAGAGTGCAATGAGCAGAATGTGGTGATTGTATTTTTGGTATTTTTTTGGATGTTTCTGTTTTTTGTCTTTTTTGGATTTTTTAAAGCTTATTTTGAATATCTTTGAATCTTTTTATGGAAAAAATTATTAAAAAAATATCTTCAAACAACACCTTCTGAATTAATCTTTATTTGTTTGTAGGTAATTTAATAGTATAACGAATTCTTAGGGCATACTATGTCGTAAGAGATAAATTTTCTAAACAGAATAAATGATAGACAATTGCAAAAATATATGAAAAGCAAGCACATTTTTTTAGACAATTTCATAGTTTTCTCAAGTTGATGATTTAGGTCATAGCTTACCTTGCATGAGTAAAAACTTTTTCTTTTACTTTTAGATAAAATAACATATTTTGATACAAGTTGACCCTAAAATAGACACCATTTTGAACTTTTAACCTTTTCTTTTCAAGTAACTTTGTATATTTATAAAATAATATGAGTGTTTTCATCAAAAAATGTGACCGGTGTATAGCATTGGTGAGAATGTTGATATACCAAATTAGACATACTAATAACCAGGGAGGGACTTAAGTCCCTTCTTGGGCTGTAGGTGAGGGTTCAAACCTCACTTGTAGTGAAAAAAAATCTAAAGATTGTGTCATAACACTCCCTTAGTTTAGTTAGATCTGTATACCCATCCTCCTTAGGCCAAATGTATCGTTGCTGACAAAAAAAAATAACAAGATATAAATTCATGCATTAATAGTTAATTATGATAATTTCATTAGTTGATTTAATACTGAAGAGCCAAAGTCTCATGTGTTATTTTTGTTACAATTAATGTTTTTTTCAAGGAAATTCAGAATGTCAATTTAGATTTACTGGTAAAGCTTGAGAAGAACCAAATATTCTATAGTTGAAAGAATCTCATAAATATTTTTCTTTTCTCCTTGTTGCTAAAAGAAAATAATTTTTTTTATGAAAGAAATATGCTATGCGAGCATGTATCTTTTGGAATTAAACTATGAATGTGGGATTAAGAATTGTCCTTTTGCATGTATGCGCAATAATTATGGCGTTGATTTTTTTTTTTTTAATTGATATGTGCTGCAGCATCCCTTTTAAAAAAAAAAAAAAAATCCTTTTTGCATTCCAGACCCAATGCAAAAGTTTTCAAATCATGTCGAAAAAAATGAAAAAGGAAAAGAAATGTTAGGGTCGCCCCACAACTCAATTGCAACGATCTTATATGAAGAAATGGTGTGTATTTTTTCCCAATTCTGTGACTTTTTTTGGCATTATTTCTAGAAATTTGCCCCTCATTTGACTAGTGGGAGTTAAAAACTATGATACCATCAAAAAATTATGATAGAATGACTTTAATATCCATAGTGTTAATCATAGCTGGCCCCAAAAAGCATCAATATAATCACACTTTATAAATTTATGTGGCATATGATTTAAATCATATCAGGTCCCAATTCATACCCAAATTCACACCTTACTTCAACCCACATATATTATGAAAAAACTTGGAGGAGGTTTAAGGACATGCAATTTTAAATATTGAACAACATAGATAAGAATTTTCAATAAAATTCAATTAATAGATAATATTCCATCTTTTGAGTTCATAATTATTGCACACAACATTCTTGAATATGGATTTCTGTTTCGCAAAATGGTAATTAGATAGTATTTTTGTCATATTTAAATTTTTATATATTTTTATTGTTTTTGAATTTAACTTTTATTAAATACACAATCATAAGTACCCATGGACACTATTAGGTAACCAGTCCATGGAGTCCGGGTTTGAATCTAAAAAATACCCTAGGATAGGAGCACCTAAGGCAAGGACAAACTTCCATTTAGTCCGCCAAATTAAGTACATTTGTATTTTCCAATATCTAGGGCAGACAACATTTTCTACAGCAAATTCCACTTTTTAATATCTGAACATGGACTCTATTCCTAATCCAAGTCATACAAAAGGTTGGGCTAAAAATCCCATAGAAATTCTTACGATTTGGATTAATAATTTGTCATTGAGTTCTGGACTCAACCTTTTGCAATATGTTTGCAACTCTAGATTAGAGGTTTGTTTCATTAAAATAAAAGCTGTAATGTGGCAAAAAAAAAAAAATTGCGAGCCGAAAAGGCGGTGATTTGGGAGACCAAAAGCCACATGATCTTTTTTTTTCCCGTTTAAGTAAATAGATGTTGTTTTGAGTTAGGCAAGGACCTTGGACAGAGATATTAGACAGAGTATCCGAAGTACCAAAGTTCTACTCCCTCATAATTCATTTATTTATTTTTCCAATCTATAACACTTCATAGTAACTTTTGTGTAGTCACTCTCGAAATTTTAAAATACTCAAACACAAAAAATAAAAAACATAGAGTCTAAATTAGAGGACATGAATAGTTAATTATAGTCAATTAATCGACCAAATAAGTAAATAATTGCATGCCTATTAGAAAAGAGGAAACTTTTCAGCAGGCCCCTAAACTATTCACTTTTTTTTATTTTGGCCCCTCAACTATAAACTGTAACAGATTATGCCTCTAAACAAAAAAAAAAGCTTAATTTAAGGACTTTTGTTAGATTTCATCATTAGAGACGATGGTATTAGGGGCAAAAACGATCGAATAGATAGAAGAAGTCTCGCGATAAGAATGAAATTTTAAAAAAAAAAAAGGAGAAAAGTGTTGAAGGGCCTCCTTTGCTTCCTCTTTACTTTCCCAGTTCTCTACAATTCTTTGAAAATGGAAACATCTTCTTGGGAAGTCTGTCCGATTGCAAAGTAGCAGTTGGCTAACAGAATCAGAAGCTTCGGGTGGGTGTTTCAGATTAGAAGCAAAAATGAACTGGATGATAAGAGAGAGAGGACTACAATTAGATCCATACTTAATTTACGGTAAGTCGATTAGCTCTTATTTTGAGTAATTTGGCATTACATTATTATAAATGCTATGTATTGCAATTATAGGGTTTAAGAAACTGCTGTTGCTTTGTTATTGTTTGATTACGAGGAACAAAAACAAGTTTGTTGTTTACAAAAATGCGTTTTATGGGGTTCTATTAGTTGTCCTTGTTTAGTTCTACTAATGTAGTTGGCAGAATTATTATATTTCATTTGTATATAGTTTAGAAATTTGGGAATTTGGTCATACATCTAATAATTTAATTGAATAGTATATTAAGTCCATTAATAATCTATAATTTAAATGTGCAGAGGAGGATTCAGTTCTATTTTCCATAAGACTACACCATGGCGGTCGTATTTCTGGTTCCAACTACAAGTCATATGTTAATGGTGAAGTTAACTATGTAGACTTATGTGATGGTGAAAGGATGTTTGTGCATGAGATAAATATCACGGTAAAGGAGTTAGGTCATACAGATAGTATGCTTTATTATTACATTGAGTCTAATGGTGACTTGAACCATGGGTTAAGGCTATTGCAAATGGATGTAGACATCAATGAGTTCTGCAAAAGGTTAAAAAAGTTCAAACTAATGGAGGTGTAATGTGATCATGTGTCATTGGAAAAAAATTTTCAAATGCAATATGAGTCACCTACGAAGGAGGTTGCTCAAACTCAAAAAAGCCAGGTAAATTAATAGAAGAACTAGATGGTAAAGGTAGAATGATAAGAGAGCCATGTTTTGACATAGTGGTTAGCACTTAGCAGTGGATCTAAGAAAAAGTCAACAAAAAGGGTAGGTGAGAGTGATTTAGAGAGCGAGACTTGTAGTGAGGAGACTGGTGAGGGTAGTTCAAGTGCCAACTCTTATAGGCAAGGAGTTGGTGAGGGTGGTTTAGGGAGCAAGCCTTGTAGAGAGGGGGATGGTGAGGGTAGTTCAAGTGGCAACTCTTCTAGGCAGGGGACTAGAGAAGGTATAAGGCATTTTGAAATGTTAATGGGAAGTGATATGGGAGGTGATGCTTCCCAAGTGATTAATGACAAAGCAATTGTTGAGAGGACTAGCAAAGAGGATAGAGGGACATTTGCAAATGGAAACAATGACGGTAAAAGAGAGGGCGAGATACTAGAAGTTATGGGTGAAAGCCTTGAGGAAGAGCATTTTAGTGAAGATGATCAATACTGTAGAGATGACCAGAGATGATTGTATGTTCCAAAAAAATAGCAAATTCAAACCCACATGCAAGTGAGTCCATAACTAGAAATGAGACAGTCATTGATGCTGAAGAAAATAAGCCGAATACCCACACTACTGGACTTGAAAAGTAAAGTGGTGGTACTACAAGCTATGACAAGAGTAGCACCTCACATCAACAAAATATTGCTATGTTTGCCAATAATGGACTTGCTGAGCAGCTGTACAATAGGAATGACAAATTTGACGAGGAAGAAGAAGAACGCCAACTAAAATTTGTTGATTTTGTCCTTGAGAGGGAGATGAAGGACCCAAAATTTTTTGTGGGTTAAAATTACAGGAGATAAAGAATTCAAGTTAATTATAAAAAAAACTATTCAATTTTAATGGAAAGCCCGATAAACCTGTTAAGAATGAGAAGAAAAGAGTTAGAGTAAAGTGTGAACCTCCCTATACCTGGCATGTCTTTGCATCTATAGTTAAGTGTTTAGGGTCAATTTGTGACAGCCCCACCTCCCCCTAAGGCGAACCAAAGGGTTCGGCGGACCACCTGCCCAGTTTTCGCCAAGACTCGATCGTTCTCTTCAAGTGAAAAGATATAACCTCGAGACTAAGCGAATAACAATTTCCAAACTTGAAACATATACTTACATTCATATCCATCTCAAACAGAAATACAATCCCAATTATAACAAAAGTTTTAAGTTCCCAATACATCCAACCTTATCCAAGCACTAGCGCGAGTATAATAAAAAGAAATTCAAAAAAAAAACTAGACCAAGCTAGTCTGTACAAGACTCACGCCCTCGCTCGCATCCCCGGTAAGGAAAACAAAACTAACGGAATGAGTTAAAAGCCAAGTGAGGTTCCAAACACATAATCAAACAATTAAATCCAAGACATTTAAGCATTGAATAGCAAATAATCCAGAAAACATTTACACAAAAGTAATGATAGCACATTCATTAAAAGGATACATGCTCACGTGGAGCCATTCGTTCGTTCATTCACCGACCATTTTCCTTATTCCTTTAATCATTAAAAAAATATATATTTGTAAGTGAAAACCCCTCCATTGTTCTTGCCATTCATTCCTTCATTTCATTTTCCCCCTACTGGTCACTGGCCAGTCTCCACCAGATTTCGTGGTCATACTCGAGTATACCAAACATTAACCCAGGGTCATCAATCGCCCGACTGAGTCCGCTTCTGGCTCGAGTCAACCGGCAACGAAGGGCAAGGTCCCAGTTCAGCCAAAAGGCTTGCATTCATGCACAAGTAGCATTTAATCATTTAATCGTTGAAAATTTCATGTTCATTTAAGTCGAGTGCGATAAAGCACACACTCGCCTAGCAAAATTCATTTTTAGCAAACCTTGGAAACATAACGTACATCAATCACTTATTAAAGCAACAATTCAAATAGTCACAACAATTCACATAGTCATTGGAAACAGAACGTATATAGAACACTCACCTATTTAAGCAAAATAAAGTCCAAAGTTTCCTTCCAGATAACACCCTCAATCACCAAGAAACTCTAAGAATAACCAAGAGAAAATATTATGGTTCAAGCATCCAAAGTTTAGCTAAATCAAAGAAAATCCGAATAACTACTAGTACAAGGAGATAAAAAGGCGATTTTGGAGTAAAAAGATAACGGTTGATCCTAAGAACATAAATGACCCCAAACCCTTCACTTCTACCAAAATCATACCTACAATGATTTACTAACTCCGAACTTAAGGTGAAAAATGAGAGTAAGGACATTTTTAGGAAAACAGGATTTTTCAGTTTTGCGCACCACTATTTAAAAAATCATATCTTAAGATTCTTAAGTCCAAAATTGATAAAATTTATACCGTCGGAAAATAGACTTAAAGGGGTACAATTTCTCAGAAGATACATTTATAAGATTCAGATCACAAGTCAGTCAAATTCGAGCCTCAAATTACTGTTTTATCCAGTAAAAGACAGAACAGGTATGCAATTTCAGTCAAATTTGAAAAATCACCATAAATCACACAGACAGAACCAAGGTCTGAAATTTTCACGGTTTATAACCCTATGAATCTAGTTTAAAACGCAATAAACGTAACTCAATTCTGATATTTCTACAACAAGATATAGCAAATTTTCCAAAACTGCTCTAGAGTTCCTGCGGAAAATTTCAGCAGCACTTCCCTTGTTTTTCCTTTACTTTCCATGTTACAACCAACCACCAAATCTCATAACAATCAACCAAATTTCACATATACATCATAGGCTATTAAACCCCCTTAAAATACAACCAATTGCTAGCTCCAAAACTAACCCTAATCATGCTCAAATTAGGAACCCTAAAACTGAAATTGATGCACCCCAAGCTGAAATTTTTTTAGGCAAATGAAACTAACACCAAAACACTAGATTTTTCACATATCAAAACTAGTAAAACATGGCCAACCATTAATCATCACATGAGGCAGAAAATTCTCTAAGAAAACTGAAAATCCACACATCACCACTTCTAACCCAGAAATATTGCATAAAACTACCAAAGTGGCAACCACAAGCCACTAATTTACAACTATTAGAAGCAAAGAGAGATGTTCTTAGCAAATTACCTTAAAATCTCAAATAAAATGGTAGCTTAGTATTTTTTCCTCCAAAATAACTCCACCAAAGCCTTTAAACTTCCTTAGTGAGCACTTGTATGGTGTAGTTTCCAATTTGGTTGGCTAGAGCTCAAGATTCAAGTAAGTTTGGGAGCTAGAAATTGAAGTAGTCTCTCTTGTTTTTCTCCTCAAGAGGGCCGGCCAAGGGAAGCTCAAAATGAAGAAAATGTTGGTCAAATTTTGATTTTATTCAAGAGGTAAGAAAGTCCTTGGTCAAAATCAAAAGTCCAATAAATTTAAGACAAGTGATTAGCCAAGATTAATCCTTATCTTATTGTCTTCCAACACTAATCTTCCTAACTAATCCCTAATTATCACCTAGCACCTTGAAAAATAATAACACTTAGCTCAAAATTCAAACTAGTGATCCAAAATTTATCGCACTTATCACACTAACGGGTCCCACGTTCATAATGCACTTCAAATTTAACGTACACTAACTTATACCATGAAAATGATTTAAAAACTGTACTTACTTATAAAATGTATAGAAAATTTAATATTTTAAAGGACAGTATAAAAATATAGACAAAGAGATAAAATAATACTTAGAAAATGTGAAAATTTTTGGGTTCTTACACTCTCTCCCCCTTAAGAAATTTCGTCCTTGAAATTTTTACTTTTCGTTGTCTCAGATGACCCCGGAGCTTATTGCTGGTCTACGGCATATACCTGTGCTGGTACTTTTATTCGGTTCCCTCTTTCATTAGTTTGTTTCGGTTTGATTCCATCCACTTGTTGAGTACTATTTTCTCGTGGCTGTTTCTTCGGGCAATTACTAAATTGATGATTGCTACTCCCACAAATCAAACACTTTCGCCCTTTCCTCCAGCAATCATTCTCAGTGTGATTGGCCTTCCCACAATATCCACAAGCCAAGCGAGGAGCTACTGTTTGGCCTTCTCGAGAAATCTCCTCTTGTCCTATTTGACTTTCTTTTGTAGATCCTTCATCTAGTGCTCCTAATGTCCATGGTGGATGAGGTAAATGGTTCACTTTTTACACTTTGGAGGGCGTTATCTTTTTTCTAGGTTCCTCAGGTATGCTACTAGATGCACCTTTTTCTGCGTTTGATAAGTTTTCACTTGTGCTTTCGCATTCTCAATTCTCTGCGCTTTCTCGAGAGCTTCCGTAAAAGTATTAACTTGAACCGCCGCTAAAGCTTCCTGGATTTCCAAATTCAAGCCTTGTACGAATTGTCTTACTCTCCTTCGCTTTGTAACCACTAATTCGAAAGCGAACTTAGACAATTTAGTAAATTTAGTCTCATATTCGGCCACACTCTGGGTTCCCTAATGCAATCCAATAAACTCATCCTCTCTTCTTTTTTGGACCAAAGGTGGGAGGTACTTCTCGTTAAATTTCCTTATAAAGTTCACCCATGTCCATGTAGTCTGTTCTCTCTCTCACTTTGCCCTAACAACATGTCACCACGCTCGAGCCAGTCCTTCGAATTGGAATACGACAAAGTTCACCTGTCTTTACTCCATGTAGTTCAAGACTGCGAAGATGCTAATCATTGCCTCTAACCACTGTTCAGCTACATCTGGATCAGGCCCTCCAAGGAATTTAGGAGGAACAAAAACCGCTCCAAATCCTTATCCTCTCCTATCTCGGGATTCTGGGGTTGATTCACTGGCATTTGGCCTTGTTGATCTATCAATCGCGCTAGGATATTTGTCATTTGTTGGATCGCCATCGCTATTTGGTCTCCTGCCTCAACCCTCAGTCCACGATCTTGCTCAGCTGCTGTTTCTTTTTCTTTTCTTGGTTCTTGAGTTTGCCTAGTCCCAAGGCCACGACTAGCTCCACGTCCGCAACTACGTCTCCCCTCCATACCCTTTTCTCTCTTTTCTTTTTTTTTTTCAAAAGGTAATTTAGTATGTAAACAAAATAAATTGACTAAAATAGCAAGATATAACACACCAAATGCGCAAGGAGACATATCAAGTTAGACAAAATCAAGTGGCCACGACTAGCTCCACGTCCGCAACTACGTCTCCCCTCCATACCCTTTTCTCTCTTTTCTTTTTTTTTTTCAAAAGGTAATTTAGTATGTAAACAAAATAAATTGACTAAAATAGCAAGATATAACACACCAAATGCGCAAGGAGACATATCAAGTTAGACAAAATCAAGTGCAGCAAGTATTATACATGTGAATATTGAAATGCCACAAGTCAAATACATACAGTAGCAATACAAGGGCAGAACAAGAAGAAAACACGACATGCCATTCCACACTAGGTTAAAATTTTCCCCCGTCCGATCTCTCACTTCTCTTACTATCTGAACTAGACATCCATTAACCCCATGCACTTACCCTCACCAAACATTAGCCCATTCCGGCTCCCCCAAAATGAAGATCGCAAGTCCTTAGTATTGCCCTCAACTCCCACGTACTCGGGTACAAGAATCCGATATAATTCACCACTCGAGCTGGCCAGTCCCAAGAGTAAATTATCTACAATTGAGATTCCTACCTAACGTACATATCTATTGTCCTCAAGTACCATGATAAGGATTTAAAACCTATAACAATTCATGATTCATAACTTATGCTCAGAAGAGCACATAGTCCTTCATACTTATTCACGGATCAGGACCATAACACCACTTGACCCAATCTCACTCTGCGCAGAGACCACACGAAGTGACTCTGATACCACTTGTGACAGCTCCACCTCCCCCTAAGACGAACCAAAGGGTTCGGCGGACCGCCTGCCCAACTCTCGCCAGGACTCGATCTTTCTTTTCAAGTGAAAAGATATAACCTCGAGACTAAGTGAAATAACAATTTCCAAACTTAAAACATATACTTATATTAATATCCACCTTAAACAGAAATACAATCTCAATTATAACAAAAGTTTTAAGTTCCCAATACATCCAACTTCATCCAAGCACTAGCGCGAGTACAATAAAAAGAAATTCAAAAAAAATAGACCAAGTTAGTCTGTACAGGACTCAAGCCCTCGCTCGCATCCCCTGTAAGGAAAATAAAACTAACGGAATGAGATAAAAACCCAGTGAGGTTCCAAACACATAATCAAACAATTAAGTCCAAGACATTTAAGCATTGAATAGCAAATAATCCAGAAAATATTTACACAAAAGTAATGATAGCACATTCATTAAAAGAATACATGCTCACGTGGAGCCATTCGTTCATTTATTCACCGACCATTTTCCTTATTCCTTTAATCATTAAAATATATATATATTTGTAAGTGAAAACCCCTCCATTGTTCTTGCCATTCATTCCTTCATTTCATTTTCCCCCTACTGGTCACTGGCCAGTCTCCACCAGATTTCGTGGTCATACTCGAGCATACCAAACATTAACCCAGGGTCACCAATCGCCCGATCGAGTCCGCTTTTGGCTCGAGTCAACCGGCAACGAAGGGCAAGGGCCCAATTCAGCCAAAAGGCTTAAATTCATGCACAAGTAGCATTTAATCATTTAATCGTTGAAAATTTCACGTTTATTTAAGTCGAGTGCGATAAAGTACACACTCGCCTAGCAAAATTCATTTTTAGCAAACCTTGGAAACATAACGTATATCAATCACTTATTAAAGCAACAATTCACATAATTATTGGAAACAGAACGTATATAGAACACTCACCTATTTAAACAAAACAACGTCCAAAGTTTCCTTCCAGATAACACCCTCAATAGCCAAAAAACCCTAAAAATAATCAAGAGAAAATATTACGGTTCAACCATCCAAAGTTTAGCTAAATCAAAGAAAATTCGAATAACTACTAGTACAAGGAGATAAAAAGGCGGCTTTGGAGTAAAAAGGTAACGATTGGTTCTAAGAACATAAATGACCCCAAACCCTTCACTTCTACCAAAACCATACCTACAATGATTTACTAACTCCGAACTTAAGGTGGAAAATGAGAGTAAGGACACTTTTAGGAAAACAGGATTTTCAAGTTTTGCGCACCACCATTTGAAAAATCATATCATAAGATTCTTAAGTCCAAAATTGATAAAATTTATACCGTCGGAAAATAGACTTAAAGGGGCACAATTTCTCAGAAGATACATTTATAAGATTCAGATCACAAGTCAGTCAAATTCGAGCCTCAAATTGCTGTTTTATCCAGTAAAAGACAGAACGGGTATGCAATTTTAGTCAAATTTAAAAAATCACCATAAATCGTATAGACAGAACCAAGGTCTGAAATTTTCACGGTTTATACCTTTATGAATTTAGTTTAAAACGCAATAAACGTTACTCAATTCTGATATTTCTACAAAAGATATAGCAAATTTTCCAAAACTACTCTAGAGTTCCTGCGGAAAATTTCAGCAGCACTTCCCTTGTTTTTTCTTTACTTTCCATGTTACAACCAACCACCAAATCTCATAACAATCAACCAAATTTCACATATACATCATAGGCTATTAAACCCCCTTAAAATACAACTAATTGCTAGCTCCAAAACTAACCCTAATCATGCTCAAATTAGAAACTCTAAAACTGAAATTGATGCACCCCAAGCTGAAATTTCTTTAGGTAAATGAAACTAACACCAAAACACTAGATTTTTCACATATCAAAACTAGTAAAACATGGTCAACCATTAATCATCACATGAGGAAGAAAATTCTCTAAGAAAACTAAAAATCCACACATCACCACTTCTAACCCAGAAATATTGCATAAAACTACCAAAGTGGCAACTACAAGCCACTAATTTACAACTATTAGAAGCAAAGAGAGATGTTCTTAGCAAATTACCTTAAAATCTCAAATAAAATGGTAGCTTAGTCTTTCCTCCTCCAAAATAACTCCACCAAAGCCTTTAAACTTCCTTAATGAGCACTTGTATGGTGTAGTTTCCAATTTGGTTGGCTAGAACTCAAGATTCAAGCAAGTTTGGGAGTTAGAAATTGTAGTCTCTCTTGTTTTTCTCCTCAAGAGGGCCGGCCAAGGGAAGCCCAAAATGAAGAAAATGTTGGAAAAATTTTGATTTTATTCAAGAGGTAAGAAAGTTCTTGGTCAAAGTCAAAAGTCCAATAAATTTAAAACAAGTGGTTAGCCAAGATTAATCGTTATCCAACACTAATCTTCCAACACCTAGCACCTTGAAAAATAATAACACTTAGCTCAAAATTCAAACTAGGGATCCAAAATTTATCGTACTTACCGCACTAACGGGTCTCACGTCCATAATGCATTTCAAATTTAACGTACACTAACTTATACCATGAAAATGATTTAAAAATTGTACTTACTTATAAAATGTATAGAAAATTTAATATTTTAAAGGACAGTATCAAAATGTAGGCAAAGAGATAAAATAATATTTAAAAAATGTGAAAATTTTCGGGTTCTCACACAAATGAGTTGGTTGTGAAGATTATTTATGATGTGCACTAGAATTATAGTCATGCATGGAAGACTAGACAGATGACATCTAATTGGTTGGCTAAAAGATATGAAGAGAGGATAAGAGCCAGCAAAAAACTACCTATTAGAGAGTTAATGTTATAAAACTAATAAAATGAAATACTATAATAGGAATTGAAATATTAGAGAAATGAGTAGAGAAATGGAGAACGATTCTCTTATTATTCCAACTAATACCAAAAGTCATCCCAAGAGATGCCAAGATACCTCTATATATAGGTATTATAAGATTAAAAGTATATCAATCCTATTAAACACTCATTACTACAAGAATATGAAGAAACCTATGAAACGGTTTCTCCACTACATGAATAGATTTATAGATTGTAACTTCTATACATAATGTAGTCATAAATCATGAATTAACCTTCTGGGGAATACAAAGGGACATCTACACTTTTAGTTGTTTCATAAAACTTCTCCTTGGATGCCCATTACACAAAGAATATGCCTCATTGAAACCTTACTAGGAAAAAATCCATCGGGACAAAAATCCTAGTGAAGGAAAAAGAGTACACTGTTTCTGTGTATTAATTTCTCCCCCTGATGCAAACATTATTCGAAATTTTTTAATCGTCGCATTCCAATACTCTTCACCAATTTCTCAAATGTTGCAGTTGGCAATGCCTTGGTAAATAAATTTACCAAATTATTGTCTGATCGGATTTGTTGCACATCAATTTTACTATTATTTTGCAAATCATGAGTAAAAAAGAATTTTGGTGAAATGTGTTTCGTCCTATCTCCTTTAATATATCCTCCTTTCAGTTGGGATATACAAGCTGCATTATTTTCATATAATATAGTTTGATGATTTTCTTTTTCGGAGGATAACCCATAATTCTTCCGGATATAGTGGGTGATTGATCTTAATCAAACACATTCTCGACTAGCCTCATGAATTGTTATTATTTCAGCATGATTCGATGAAGTAGCGGCTAATGATTGTTTAGTAAATTGCCAATAAATGGTTGTACCTTCATATGTAAATAGATAACCAGTTTGAGATCTTACTTTATGCGGGTCAGATAAATACCCAGCATGAGCATAACCAACCAATTCAGATTTAGATTTATTTGAATAAAATAAGCCAAGATCAATTGTTTCTTGGAGATAACGAAAAATATGTTTAATACCATTCCAATGTCGTCTTGTAGGCGAAGAACTAAATCTTGCTAATAAATTTACTGCAAATGATATATCAGGTCTTGTATAATTAGCAAGATATATTAGTGCACCAATTGCACTGAGATATGGTACTTCAAGACCAAGCGTCTCTTCATTTTCCTCTCATGGTTTAAAAGGATCTTTATTACGATCTAGTGCTCTGACGATCATTGGGGTACTTAATGTATGTGCTTTATCTATATAAAATCGCTTTAATACCTTTTGAGTATAAGACTTTGGTGGATAAAAATTTCACTTTTCAAATGCTCAATTTGTAAATCAAGGTAGAATTTTGTCTTTCCAAAATTTTTGATCTCAAATTCCTTCTTCAAATACTCAACACTATTTTAAATCTTTTCAGGAGTTCCAATCAAATTTAGATCGTCAACATATACAGCAATTATCACAAAATTTGATCCATTTTTCTTGATAAAAATACATGGACATATTGGATCATTTGTATAACCTTCTTTAGTTAGACATTCATTGAAACGGTTATACCACATACGTCCAGATTGTTTGAATGCATACAAAGACCTTTGTAATTTAATAGAATAAATATCTTTAGGATTTGATTTGCATGCTTCAGGCATGTTGAATCTTTCGGGGATTCTCATATAAATATCATTTTCAAGATTCCCATATAAATATGCAGTAACGACGTCCATTAGACGCATATCTAATTTTTCATGTACTGCAAAACTCACAAAATATCTAAATATGATGGCATCCACTACAGATGAATACGTTTCATCATAATCAAATCCAGGCTTTTGTGAAAATCCTTGGGCTATAAGTCTTGTTTTATATTTCACAATTTCATTTTTCTCACAAATACTCATTTATATCCTACTGACTTTTCACCTTCAGGTATTTGGACTACAGGTCCAAAAACTTTTCTTTTAGCCAGTGAGTCCAATTCAAATTAGATCGCATCTTTTCACTTTAGCCAATCATTTCTATACCAATATTCATCAACCGATCTAGATTCATGATTCTCATGAACTTCTATAATATCAAGTGCTACATTTCATTAGGCTCCAATTAAATTTTCTATGATTTCATTCTCTTCAGGAGTTGGCTCTTCAGGAGCAACCTCTTTAAGAAGTTGAATTTTGTCATGACATTTATTTAATCTCCGAAAATATTTGAAATCAATTTATACATTATTTAGGTAGGCCGGATTTAAATTTATTTATAGCACTTGTGCATGTTCTTCAGGGACATCAATTTTAATCAGAGTATTTCCCGTAAGAATAGTTGATTTAATGACTCTTCTGGAGTCGATAAATATATCTGACAATTGATTTGCAACATTTTACAAATGAAGAATTTCTTGAACTTCTAGTTCACATTATTTTGTATGAGGATCGAGGAAATTCAATGATATTTTCCAAGTAATTTCCATTTTCGGTTGATTTTTATCTTTCCCTAATGTCGAAAAATGTGATTCATCAAAATGACAAACTGTAAATCTCGCAATAAATAAATCACCTGTCAATGGTTCCATATGCTTAATAATTAAAGGTGATTCATAACCGACATATATCCCCAATCTTCTTTAGGGGCCCAATTTACGTCATTGGGGCGGTGTAATTGGAACATAAACCACACAACCAAATATTCATAAATGAGAAATATTAGGTTCATAACCAAAAGTTAATTGTAGGGGAGAATAAGTATAATAACTTGTCGGTCTAATTCTCACAAGTGTTGCTGCATGTAATATAGCATGTCCCGAAGCAGATGAAGGAAGTTTAGACCTCATCAACAATGGTCTAGCAATTAATTGTAGCCGTTTAATGAATGATTCGGCTAGAACATTTTTGTGTGTGCAAATAAGTTACAGGATATTCAACAGTTATTCTAATGGACATACAATATTCGTCAAAAGCATGTGACGAATATTCACCAGCATTATCTAGACAAAATTGTGCTCGCAATTTAATTATTTGACCAAGCAATCTCGCAAATGCCAGGTTGCGAGTAGATAATAAACATACATGTGACCATCTAGTTGATGCATCAATTAGCAATATAAAATATCGAAATGGTCCACATGGTGGATCTACAGGCCCACATATATCACCATGAATTAGTTCTAGAAATGTAGGGGATTCAGTCTCACCTTTAACTTGTGATGATCTAATAATTAATTTTCCTTGAGAACAAGCAACACAAGAGAATTCAATGGCTTTTAATACCTTTTGACTTTTCAATGAGTGACCATGTGAATTCTCAATTATTTGTCTCATCATTATAGATCCGGGATGTCCGAGATGATCATGCCAAACCATAAAATCATTAAGAAGAGTAGACTTCTGGTCTACTAGGTGATGAATTTCAATTGTACTAATTTGTGCATAATATAAGTCAGAAAAAAAAGGTAATTTTTCTACTACGCATTTTTGCCCATAAATGATATTTGTGATTAATAAAAATTTATCATTTGTCTTAGTCATTGTCTCGATATAATATCCATTTTCGCGGATATCTTTAAAATTCAATAAGTTTCTCCGAGACTTGGGAGAGAGTAGTGCATCATTTACGACAATTTTAGTCCCTTCAGGGAGAAATAGAGTGGCTCTTCCGGAGTTTTCAATTAATTTTGCACTACCACTAATGGTATTAACATTTGTCTCTCCCATTTTTAAACAAGAAAAATATTTTTTATTTTTCAATATGGTATGCGTAGTAGCACTATCAACCAGACAAATGTCATCATCACCATTATTTAATCTTAAATATTTGACATCTATTTTTTCTTCAGGAAGAAAATTTCAAACAAAAATAAATATTAATAAAGATGCGAAAATAAATATTAAATAGAAAGAAAATTACATGAAAGATATAAAGCATCATAAAATATCTAAATAATCATAGGATATTTGTTAACATCTTCAGGATGCTCAAAAAAATCAATTACATCGAGGTGTGTCATATCAGCATTATCACCATCATTATAATCATTCTTTTGATCAATGAAATTTGTCTCAATACCTTTGTCTTTTTTTTTCAATAATGCTTGATAGAGGTCAATAAGATGTTCAGTCGTACGACAGGTACGAGACCAATGACCTTCCATATCACATTGATAGCATTTTTCTTCATGAACTTTCTTTTCTCCATTTTTCTGATCGTAGTTATTTTCCCTCTTTTGGAAATATTTTGTTGTTTGCAACAATTATAATTTTCACGGAGCACAAATCTACTACGATCACGTCCACGATCACGGCCACCTCTACGGTCACGTCCACGACCTCGACCAGAATTTTGAAATTGAGTCGCATTTGTTTCAAGGAATGGAATTGCATCAGTTGGTCGGGACTCATGATTTTTCAGCAATAATTCATTATTTTGTTCAGCCAAGAGAAGACATGCAATAAATTTAGGATACTTTTTAAATCCCTTCTCTCGATATTGATACTGTAGGAGCATGTTAGAGAAATGAAAACTTGAAAATATTTTCTCTAACATATCTTCATCAGTGACTTTTTTGTCACATAATGATAATTGAGAAGTGATTCTGAACATGGTTGAATTATATTCGTTGACAGATTTAAAATCTTGCAGCCGTAAGTGAAGCCAATCATATCGGGCTTTTGGAAGAACGACCAACTTCAGGTGGTCGAATCTTTCTTTCAAATCTTGCCAAAGGACAAGAGGATCTTTAACAGTAAGATACTCTATTTTAATCCTTCATCTAAATGATGACGAAGGAAAATCATAGCTTTGGCACGGTCTTGGTTTGAAGATTCATTTTTTTCAACAATAGTATTACCAAGACCCATTGCCTCAAGATGAATTTCAACATTCAATACCTATAATAAATAATTTTTTCCAGAAATATCAAGAGGTACAAACTCTTGTTTTGTAAGATTAGCCATAAGAAATTAAAATAAGTTTTTGAGTTAGAAATTTACCTCAGAAGTTATTTGAAGAAATACAGGCAGAATTTCGGCAAAATCTTGTGTTTCACTTTTGTTCAAGATAGAGCCTCCGTTTTCACCTTTTGCTCAAAAGTAGAGACTCGTGCTGATAACGTGTTATAAAACTAATAAAATGAAATATATAATAGAAATTGAAATATTAGAGAAATAAGTAAAGAAATGGAGAATGATTCTCTTATTATTCAAACTAATACCAAAAGTCATCCCAAGAGGTGCCAAGGTACCTCTATATATAGGTACTACAAGATTAAAGGTACATCAATCCTAATTAAACACTCATTACTACAAGAATATAAAGAAACCTATGAAACGATTTCTCCACTACATGAATAGATTTATGGATTGTAACTTCTATACATAATGTAGTCATAAATCATGAATTAAACTTCTTGGGAATACAAAGGGACATCCACACCTTTAGTTATTTCATAACAGTTGAGACAAATTGATAAAGAGTCCAGGTGCAAGATCACAAGGGCACAAGCCAACAAAGCCAAGTTAGTTGCACTGAAAAATATAAAGGGGTCTGATGTGGAGTAATACAAATTGCTTAGGAATTATTGTGAGGAGTTGAAGAAGACTCGTCCCAACGCAACTATTAAGACATTGCACATACCCTTCAAGGAGTCTATTAAAAACCTAAGATTCATAAGAGTATATTGCTGCTTGGACCCCTAAAAAATGGTCTTTTTAGTGGTTGCAGGCCCATAATTGGGCTTGACATTTGTTACAGCAACGGTCAATACCCTAAACAATTATTAGCAGCCATGTCAGTGGATCCTAATAATGGATGGTGGCCCATTACTTGGGCTGTGGTTGAGAAAGAGGTTAGAACAGTAGAGATGGTTTCTAGAAATTTTGAGCAAGGATCTAATGATCATGAACCAGTACCACTACACCTTCATATCTGACCAACAAAAGGTAATTATTCCCTATCTAATTTTTGTGCATGATTATGTTGTTTAGTGTTCAAGTAACTAAGTGTGACTTGTAATTTTGAAATTGTGTAGGGGCTGGACAAAGCATTTTGAGAGATTCTTCTAGGTAGTGAACACAAGTTTTGTATTCAACATCTTTGCAAGAATTTTTTTTTAAAAAAAAACACCCTTGAGAGGCACTCAAAAGAAAATTTTGGAACACAGTCTCAAGCACAACACCTGATCAGTATAATTTTGCAATGGAGAGCATGAAATAGTTTGATTCCGAGGCATTTGCATGGGTCAAAAAGGCACCTCCCTTAAGAAATTTGTGCAAGGTATTCTTCCACACTCATATAAAGTGTGATATGCTGATAAACAATATATGTGAGCAAGGCATTCTTTTCCATTCACATAAACTATGATGTGCTGCTAAACAACATACGTGAACACTTTAATTCAGTCATTCTTGAAACTAGGAATAGACCAATCATTACAATGTTTGAGGAGATGAGGAAAATGTTGATGCAAAGGATCCAGCAAATAAGGGAAGGGATATCCAAGTTGAGTGCTCTAGTTGGGCCTTTAATCAAGGCTTTGCTTGATGGAGATAATTCTTAAATTATTATAAAAAAAAAGTAGTTCTGCAAAAGGGGTGTTTTGGGTTGGTTATTCTAAACAGACGGGTCTTCACATTTGGAAAATGTGAGCTTGGTGAAGTCACATTTCTTAAATGCTAAATGACCTATTTTTCAAAAAAGGAATAATAATTCTTTACAACAAGTCATACCACACGATTAACTATTTAAAATTGAAAGACAAAATTTTCATCCCACATCGAACCCTAACTCTCTGCACTTCCAATCCGCCAAATTCTTCTAACTTCAGCCAAAAATTTCCTTGCACAAGAAGTAATCCTTTCTCTCTTTTGAATCTCACATCCACCGAATCCTCTTCCCTAATCAAGTTGAAGCAGTAGCGAGAAAATTGGGCACCTCTTTGCAAGACAAACTCCATACCCTAGTAGAGCTCTAGACTGTACAACTCTATTTGGGTAAGTTTTTTATCCTAGTCTTAGTTAATTGTGAGGGCAACTGTGAATTTTTCTTGGTTGAGGAGTTAGAATGAAAATACTCATTCTTGCAAGCTAGATTTTAAATGTTAGTATACTTACTTTTCTATTAGATGATTAATGATATATGATGTAGCCTTTTTTTTTCTGTGTGCCTATTGAAATCTTTTGTTGGTTTTTGTAGACTCTTGATTATCTTGAATTTTGTTTCTTCATAAAACAAAGTTGTATTAACAATAGATTTGGCTTTTAGTACTTTTTTCTTGACATGTTCTAGTTTGATGATTTACATCTTCCATGTTCCACATATGACTTGAAGACATCGTATGTAACCTTATATGATGTTCTACTAAATGATGTTTGAAGAAGAAACTATCGATTTTTTTTTTTGAAGAGTATATAATCTGGTGCGATTACTTGCATTAAATGTTGAAGAAGCTGTCCGTTTCAAATTCCTTTTTTTTTTGGTTATGAAGAGCATAAAATCTAGTGAAATTTGATGCATTAAATGGTGAAGAAGCTGTCCATTTGAAATAATTTTTTTGTCATGAAAGTGTAGAATTTGGTATTTATTTGCCAACTTATATATAATTATTCCAGAGTGGAATTTGTTATCTTACTTCTAGCAAGTTGACTATTATATCATGGAACCTGATTTTCTTTCATTTTTTCCTCTTTGATGTTATTATATATATATATATATATGTATATATATGTTTGGAAGTATAGTTATTAAAACCAACCCGACAAGGGGACCAGGTGGACGGGTCAGTGGTTCAACCACCGAGTCACTTGTTGAACCACCGAGTCAAGGTACATAATAAAAAATATATAGTATAATTAAATAAATATATAAAATTATAAATTACAATTTACAATAAGTACAAAAACTCATACACAATTTGAATAGTTAAGCAATCAAAGTTTCAAAGTTTAAATTTCAAATTCAAAGTTCAAAACTCAAGCATTCTGATATGATAGTTCATACTTCAAACTTTTCAACATACAAAGTTTGTCTAAAAGATTCAAACATTCAAAGTTCAAACATGGCCATGATTAACAATTAATTTAGTAAATTAGTACCGCTAGACATAAACAACAACAATGCAGCTTATCACTTCAATAGGTCATTTATTGTTCATCACTTCATCTCCATGGTTCCTAACTAGTGCCGAATTTAGCACCACCAAATTCTTCAGCACCACCAAAATTTGACACACCATAGCCTTCATTAGGATCATTTCTTCCATCATTCTCTTCATTATTAGTCTCATCTTCATCTCTAGTATCCAATTCATCCACGTTTAAAGTTTCATCTATGTAAGTAACACAAACCAATGAACCATACACTCAATTTATATTGTATTTAGCAAAAACGAAATGGATGAATATAGAAATTCTATATTCTATAATAGTATAGCTCATCACTTGGCTGGTCGATAGTAAATGCAGCTATTTCATTCCTAAAACTTTCTAATTCAGCTACTGTCAACTGTGAAGGTTCATCATCCAAAATCCAAGTTTCATTGGTGTTGAAATCCTCAAAATCAATAGGATCATAATTTCTTCCCCTTGCATTTCTAAATACAAAACGCTAAAAATAGTTAAACAACAAATGTCATCCTACTAAAACAAAAATCTGATTTCAAAAATTATTTTACCTTTGTTGTAATCTTAAATTATAGTGCACATAAACCAAATCATTTAGTTTTTGATGCTCCAATCTATTTCTCTTCTTTGAGCGGATATACTCAAACAAACTCCAATTCCTTTTACAGCCAGAAGCACTGCAAGCTTGGCTTAGAACATGTATAGCTAGTTTTTGCAAATTAGGTGCACTATTACCATAACATGTCCACCATTCATCTATTAAAATAAATAAACAAAAAAATCAGATTATATCATTATAGTATAATAGCAAAAAAAAAAAATTATAGTATTACAAAATCAAATTAAGTTAATTTCTATGTACTTGGGAGCATGACATCACGATCTCGTATAGCAAATACTCTACCAAAATCACCTTCAGCTTTATAAAATAGTTTTATTTCTCTTGTTAGATTACTCATCAGATCAGGATTTACGTAAGAATACCTCTCAATCACATCCAAAAGTCCTGATGTCATATGTTTGTGCTTTTTCAATTCAACATAATTATATTGATAAGAAGGATTGAACAAAAACCAGTAGCATGAAGATTTTTGTGAAGCTATCCCATCCCATCTTGAGTCGATTATTCTCAGGTAAGTGTCAACTATTTTCTTTTTCCTTATAAATCTTGTGAAAAGCTCTTGCCTAACTCTATGCATAGTAGCATACAAGTACCCCATGGCAGGCCTTTCGTCACTATCAACAATCCTTAAACCTCGAACAAGTGGCTCTGTTAATTGAACTATTGTAGCACATTCTTTCCAGAACATAGAATCTATCACAAGGTGCACAAATTTTTTTGCCTTACTATCCTTAGCATATGCTGAAAAAGTCCATTCTTTCGAAGTTACCATAGCCCTTAAAGTATCTTTTTGCACTAAAATACTTTGCAATGCAATGAAATTAGTAGCAAAACGTGTAGGAACAAGCCGAATAATTTTTTCCCCCAGTGTGTTTTCCAATCAAATACATTGAATAACAATGATTATATATATATTTGGTTATTTTAGAAGCATGCCCAATAACTTTACTCACATTATCTAACTTGCCTATATCATGCAACATCAAGTTTAGGAAATGAGAGGCTCATGGAGACCAGTAAAGTGTTGGAAATTCCCTTTCTAATAATCTTCATGCCACAACATAATTTGCAGTATTTTCAGTCACAAAGTGTACCACATTTTTTGCCCCCACATGCAAAACCACTTCTCTAAACAATTTATGCAACATCTCTACAGTTTTTAAAGCATCAGAGGCATCAACTGATTTCAAAATATAATTCTTCTTGGGCAATAAGTTAAAAAGTTGATAAGGGTTCTTCTTTGCTAGTCAGTCCATCCATCAGCCATCATAATGCATCTAGTTTCTTTCCAAGTTGTATGAAAACTGTTAACAAAATTCTTAACTTACTCAACAATTTTTGTTAATAATTGCCCCGCATATCATAGAAATTTGGAGCTTTGTAACCAGCTCCAAAGAACAAGCAGCACCAAATATTTGCTGGTACTATGCAGAATTCACTGCATTAAAAGGGATGCAAGCATCAATCATCCACTTTGCAATTGCCAAGTCAACCTTTTCTTTAGCCACTTTGCTTTGTAGCACACTTTTGATGGATGGTGACCTCTTCGAGTAGTTCCTGGCATAAAAAAAGTCCCTATTATTTTTTCTTTGTTATGTTATTGAACCACTTTTTTCCTTTGAAACTTCAGCAATGGGAGGTGGTTGAATCTCTTAAATATCATCTTTATCTTGCATGTATGCTTGCTCTTCATATTGTCTCATGTTTTGACTATATAAATCACTTCTCATTAAGCATTCTTGTAAGCTTCTTTTCTTAGTTTCCAGAACTTTCAAATTTTCTAGCATTTCAAATCTAATCTATGCCTCAACATTCGGACAAGGTGCTGTCTCCCCTTTTATGCTCGTAAGATGTTGTTTGAATCAATGGATACTACCATCTCGAATCTTGTTTCCACAGTGAATATATATCAGGCACTTAACTTTCTTGTTCGACACAGAATCCTCTCTACAATGCGACCAAGCAGGATCTGTCTTCCCCATTGTTAAGGATTGAGTTTGTGAATTTGAAGTACTCGGTGTTAGTGTTGAACTCGATTTTGGGGCTGTGTCTGATGGTGTTTCTCTAATAGAGTCCACTACAAATACCTAAAAAGTAAAAATAATTAACAATTCAATTAGAAGGAAGGCAACATTCAAGAATTGTTGCTGATAACCACCAATCAGTTATCAATATCAACTGACCACATCACCCTTGACAAACATGCATGAAAAGTTTGGCTATTAAATGTAATAGCCATGAAAATAAACAAGAAACAACTTCAAAAAACAAAAAGCAGTAAAAAAAAATCTCACTGTCTTGGCCAGTTGGCCTTCAAGTCAACTTCTTTTTGTCATCCAATAAGCAAATGCATGATTAGCACTTTTAGGTTTAGAGGCCTTCTTGGAGTATACTGAATCCATATAGTTCTAAAACACCTAAGCTCTTATTTTCTAATTTTATTTGCTTGCCCATTATATATAGTCACTTGAATACTAAAGCAGAACCACTGCTATTAAAACAATAGAAAGAAAGCAATAGCATTTTAATGTTCTATTCTGTCTGACTAATATCCAACACCTAAGCATTTCGATGAATAGTAACCAAAATAACTAATTACATAGCACATTTATTAGCAATCTTGTAAATGGTACTTTATTCTACATCCATGCAATTTACTTTCTTCTCCACTAGTACAACTTACTGTAGCCCTTAATATATAGATCATATTCTATATACTCAACAACCAAGCGTATCTCAGCAGCCATAATCTTGTAAATGGTACTTTAATGCAAGTAGGGCAACATTTCAAATTATGAAACAGGTTCCATTCACAATCAGTGTCTAGAAAATCTCAAATATTCTCGTGTTACCAATCCAGAGAACAATTGGTTGTATAGCCATGCATTAGCCAAATTATTGTGAAATATTTGGATATCAATAACACTAAATAACTATGCCTGTTTTTTTGCCATTGGCCATGACTGCCACAAGTGGGGCAACTATAGCATCTGGTGGCACAAATTAAACTGGGTTTATTTACTCAACTATAGAATATAGAGTTTAATCTGCAGGTCAATTTTCACAAAAAAAAGTGCTAGCTTTACAAACTGTTCACTGGTGGATTGATTAAATCTAAAAAATTTGCATGCAACATGGATTAATTACCTTCAAGACTTCACCAATGGCTGCTGAAGTATAGAATCTATACTCTACAGAATCAACGAAGCTTAGGGCTTGGGGAAGAAACGGAGAAATAAAGGTCCACGTGTGCAGCCAGCAAACACAATGAAAATTGGAAAAGCTTCAGCAATCAGTAGAGGTCAAGGCTTCGTTTCAATAAACACAGCGGAATTATTGCTTGATTTGTTTCTTCATTTCTTTGTTCATCTCTGTCAGACCATTGGAGATTTGAGAGAGAAAGTGAGGAGAGGAGATTCAAGAGAAAGAAAAAGTGAGAAACCCTTAATTCCCAAATTCCTAATTCCAATTGTCCCGTAATTGAGTAATTGTAATTCAATTGATAAATTGGTGTGCATTACGTCAAAAAGACAATAATGCCCAAGATGATGTGCCGGGTGAAATTAAACAATTGGATAAAATGGTCACTCCATAAATATTACAAAAACTCGTCGGATTAAGAAATAATCGCTGGGTCTGGCAAGTTAGAGGTTCAGCTACCCGGATCGAACGGTTCCAAACGAGCAAGCTGCAACTCCGATCCAATTGCAGAACCAGCCTGATTTCATGGTCGGTTCACCGATTTGATCGGTTCGACCGCCAGATCAGGCCAGGTTTAATAACTATGTTTGGAAGTTGAAGTAGTCCTATTTGATCCTTTATAAGTTACAACACATTTAGGGTGCCCTATGGATCCTGTTAGGCTATTTCTTTTGACTGGAAAATCATTATAAAGCAGTACGTGGAGATTTGTTATGGAGGTGCAATATAAATCAATCAACTTAAACCATGTTTTTGCCATTGTGAGATGAGGATTTATTGAGTTAGTGCCACCCTTTTTCATTTTTTTGTACCTTGTTCATTTTCTTTTTCAGTGTAGGCAGAATCAATGATCCTTTTGACCAACTCTACGTTATGGGCTAAAAGTAATCTTTTTTTTTTGTAGATTCTGTATTGCCTAGCTTCAAATGCTGGCATATATGGAAAGCACGTAATTATGTTGTCTTTGAAGGGAAAAAGCTTCGGTCCATTCTATCTGTGAACAGATTTTGACAGAACTAATAAGGGTGTTTAATACTAAGTTCTAATAGCAGATAGCGCATTCTAGTTCTTGATCAGTTTTCCATGATATTATTTCAACAAAATAGGTTCAGTTTTTAACGAATAAAATTGTATGTTTGGTTAAGCCTGTAGCTAAGCAGCTGGTATTGAATACAAATGGCTATTCATTGGGTAATCTGGGAGTTGAATGTGGTGGTGGAATTCTAAGAGATGGCAATGGTAATTTGGTATTTGCTTTCTTAGTTCCATTTGATATAGTCACAAGCATCTAGGCAGAGGTGAAGACTTTGTTGTTTGGTGTACATTAATGCTTAACTAGGGGTGAAGGCTTACACGAGCACATATGCCTTTTTTCAGAAGGCGTGCTATTAGATACTATATATGTATTTGCATAGATTATTTTTAGCAAAATATTTTTGTAGACACCAAATTTTTTCCAAAAAGTTTTGTAAATTTTTTATCATTATGTCTTTGTTTATATCATTATTTAAATCATCATTTTTATTTTTATTTTTATTTTTGTAGGAAAAAGCTGAAAAGAAAAGAAGGAAAGGAAAAAAAAATCAAAATCAGATTTTTGCCAAAAAAAAAAAAAAATCATTTCCACGCGCGCGTACTTAGCACGTACGCACGCCATTCTTCTTCAATGGTACAAACCCACAAACCAGAAAACAATACAAGGAAGCTGCAGCTGCCATTTGGTCCTATTTCCGCTCGATTTTTTTTGAATATTTTCTTTCTATTCAAGCCCCTCAATACAGAGACACGTAACCACAACCAAAAACATCAAGAAAGATCTAGAATCAAGCCATCTAATGGCTCTCAAAGTGCCACAAAAAAATGGGTTTCATAGGAGCCATTGAGATGAAGGTTTGGCAACCCTTATCTCATATAAATGGAACAAAATGGTGCATTAGAAAAAGAGGAAGAGAGGGAGAGGCGGTGGACAAGAAAAATAGAGAGGAGGGAGAGAAAATCGAGGGAGAAAAGGAAGAAAAGTGCAGAAAATTCTGGTGAAAAAAATTTGAGCCAAGGTTGACAGTTGGGGGAGTACATGGTCCTCTGCCAATCTCTGTAGAGCCTTTTTGGAGCAAGTATTGATTTCTAGGTAATCTATGATGATCAAGGAGAAAGATTGGTGTTGAAAATTTTTGGAAAAAATCACTGCAACATCTTCAAATTTGGGCTTGAACTTGCTGCCTTCGTCACCTTTAAAAATTTTGCAGCGAGCTTGATTGCCAAATTCCAACGTTGGAATGCGTCTTTCTTGGATTTCTCCATATTTGCTTGCTGCCAAAAGGTGTCAAAAGGTAGCCCGTTCATCCCTCTTCTTTTGTGTATACCCGAATACGCAACAAATGTGCCGAAATTTGCTCCATTTGTTCTTGTTTCTTTCCTTTTTCTACAGTAAAATTTTATGGATTATTAGCTTAAGATTTTTGCCAAGTTTGCATATGATTAGATATGATGTCCAAGTGATGAGATTTAATTAAGTTTCCAAGCTGTACAATCTTGTTTTGGTCTAAATTTTAATGTTTGTCAGCGGCATTTTGCGTTCTGATAAAATGAGAAGAAGTTGCAGAAACCTATTTTCGAAGCTTGCATGGATAATTTTTAAAAATTACGTTTAGAACCATTAATTTTCACCTAATGATACTATGACCCAAAATCTGGAAATTTGAACCAATTTTGCCCCTTTTAAGTTTTAATCCTCCTTTTCATATTTTAAGTGGTTTTTTGGGCAGAATAATTTTGAATTTTAGGACATAATTATGGTTTAATAATTTTAGTTGATTTGTTTATTTTGTTGGGTTTGGTAAAATGGTTTAGGTTTTAGGTTAAGAGTTATTTGCTTGGGTTTTAGTGGTGGGTTTTCGTTATTTTGCTTGGGTTTTCATATGGGCTTGAAAGGCCAAACCCATGCATTTTCGGTTGGATTTGTTTGGTTAAAATTATGGATGGCCCAGTGGCCTGCTTCCTTAAGAGATCTGGTAACATTTATTGCATTCCAGTCCCTGGACTCCAGAGTATTTTTACAGTGACTCTAAAAACTTTTGATTTCTTTCAACTAGTTTCGTAATTTAATTACAATTTGGTCCCTAAACTTTGTTTTTCTTCAATTTTGGCCCTTAATTTTTGTCATAATTACAATTTACCCCCCAAAACTTTCTTAATTTGTACAATTAGGTCCCTAACAGCTTTGATTTGTTAAATATAAGTTGCTTTTCTTCTTTAATTGTTAATTATATTTCATTTAAATGCTTTAATTGGAAGATTTCATGGTTATTTCTATTTTTCATAATTTATTTGTTAATTAAATTAGTGCATTGACCATTTTGTTGATTTTTGGAGTATATATAGGACAAATTTTATCACATTTAATCACCACTTCAAGGGAGGTACCTTTTGTTATTATTTTAAATCCTCTTATGTGCTCCTATGTGTTTTTTATGTGTAATTGCATGTTTTGAAGGTTTTTTTTATTAATTACTCATTTTATTAATTTTAAATTTTATTTTTATTTAATTTTGATGATTATTTGTGAGACATTTAAATGCCAAATTGTAATAGGTAGGCTATCAAAATATGTATTTAGTTAGATTATGTTATAGATAAGTTTTAATTTGTTGCTAAAAATGTAATAGTTAGATTATTGTTTTTAAAATTTTCCCCTTTAGATTGTAATTAGCGCCCCAAATGTAATAGTTAGGCTTTTATTTGCGTTTATTTGCTTGTATGCTTACATGCTTGTGTGTTTACGTATTTATTCGCTTTCACTAGGGTTTGCATCTAGAAAATTATGCGTATGTGTTGTGTTCTATGTATATTATGTGTTTACTTGCTTCAATTATCCTTTTATATGATTTATTTAATTATAATAAATGCATGATGTTACCACACTAGTCTAATGCTAGTTGTGGCCATATTTCTCGATTTTTCACTAGTCCAACGCTAGTGAAGACTTGTAGAAATGGGTTGACCCAACGCTAGATCCTTTAAATCATTTTCGCGCTAGATTCACATTTTGCATGACATTCATCGCATTTCATGCATTTTTTTTCATTTTTAAGATACTTTCTCATCTTGCATGATATTTCATCTATATATTATCTCTCTTATCCCTATATGCGCGAAACATGACATTTAGACTTGCAATTCATTTAGGAAATTAGAAATTGATTAGTTCATTTGCTTGATTAGGTTAGGAGAGTCACCCTTCAAGTATGGGAAAGGAACGAGTGTGGCTTTTTTTATCCTTAGTATAAAAGGAAAAATTGAGTCACGAAACTTATTCCCCCATACATTTCTCTCCATTAAGTCACGTATATTTATATATTATAATTCTTCTTTTTTCCGAGTCTCATTTTTGCATATTCATGATCTCTTTTAAGAACTATTTTTGGATATTACAATTAATGTGATTTGCACAAATTAAATTTAAAGAGATATTTCGACCCTCTCGATATCTATTAGGTCTAGATTTGCATCTATGTAGAAACATTCAAATGTAATAAGTTTTATAAGTTAGATTAAGACAATTTTCGACTAAATCTTGCAACTAGTCTTGGCTAGGTTAAAGGTTGTCTTGGGTTTGATTCTATCAAATCTTTGCCTTTCTTTTCTTCAACCATGTTTTTCGAACTCTTTTATCTTGTTTTTCGAAAAGTTGGAATCGTCTAAAAAGGGTTTTATTCATTTTTCATTTTAAAAAAATATATTTTGAGTGAGTTGATATACCTAAACTCAATATCAAGTGGCGACTCCAATTTTTCTTAAAAATATTTTTTACACTATTATTTTGGTCCCAAATCTGCACACTTTTAGGTTCCATTTTAGACCCTTTTTCCTTATTTATTTTTCTAAAAATAAAAAAACTCATTTTTCTATTTCTAAAATCAATAAATATGTCTTTTCTATTCTAGATTTTATTTTTAAAAAATGGGACGCGATAGTTGACGACTCCACTAGAGACTTTTAAAGAGTCCAAACACTTGGTTTAGTCGATCTTCTTCTTTTTCAAACATTTTTTACATATCACATTGGAATGTTTAGGTTGCATTTTTTCCTTTCTCTTTTCTTTTCTTTTCTTTTTAGGATTATTATATTTCACATGCGCAATCGTCTCTCGATATCCGTGTATGCAATGTGTAATTTATTTACTTTCATTTACTTATATTCATATATTTATATCATGTTTTGCATCTTGGGTAGGGGGTATAACTACCCTAGATCCTTCACACATATTTTAATAGTATTTAATCCCTCATCTCGGAGGATGCATTTCATACCTGCATACATTACTTTTATCCTATTTTTATTTTCTAGTGGGCTCCATCCCACATTTACTTGTAGGATTAGAATCGATTTCCTTAAGTAGGTGGATGATGTGCTCTACACCCATAGCGATACTTAAGGGATCATTCAAGCCACCGACTGAAAGTTTTGGGATTGATGATCCTTCGCCTCTTGATCTGAAGACTTGGCAACCTGTGACCTTATCGAATCTAGATGCATTAGTGAGTCCAACCTAATGTATCCATATTAGAAATCGCCTAAAATACAGTCAACATTACCCTATTAGGCACACTAGACACGAGGGAAGGGATTCTAACCCTTTTTTCTTCTTTATATTTCTGTATCATTTTATTGCTCTAACGTGTTACGTGTTATTTATTAATTGAATTAATCTCTATTTGTTTCCTCTTATCTGCATTCATAAACCTTAAAAATAAGAATCCTGGTATGGTACTCATTTAAGACAGATCGCCTTTTGTAAATAGCACGTTTAAATTTTAGTTATTGCATTAATACTATGCATATATTGCATATCATTTTAGACTTACCCCGACATCTAAATAAGGCACCTTTAGATCATATTTTAATTATCATATTGTGTATTTATGCGCTTTAATAAACTGTCATTATGCATCAACCATAGAGAGAATGCCGCATAGGGGACCCAATTAGGGATAAATTACCTTTTGTCTCGAATATATAATCCAATGAAATTTGCATGTTAATATTTTTGTACCATCCAAAGGAATAGTGCACAAGGTAAGGTAGAATCCGATCCTTTCCATGATAACGACATCGAAGATGACAGAGCAACTTGTGCACGTGAGAATATGAACCTCTAATAATCATTTTTGGCTAATTTATCAAAGTTGGTAAAAATTTCTTACTTAAATGACGCTAAGTTGAAGAAATTCACAAATGATTCCTCACTGTTGAAATAATAAATATATCGAGGTTAAATCTTGATTATAAAAGGCTCATAGATTAATACATTGCAACAAAATTTTTGAAACTATAAATGGGAGAGCGATCCAGTCAATTTTAAATAAATCGTCAGTTCTATTCAATCCATTTGACCCATTTATTCACTTTTAGAACGATTCAATCAATTTTGAATAAATTGTCAATTCCTTTCAATCCATTTGACCCGTTTATTCACTTTTAGGACAATCCAGTTAATTTTTTTAATAAATCTCAATTCCATTTAATCCATTTGATCTGTTTATTCACTTTTAGGATAATCCAGTCATTTTTTTTAATAAACCGTTAATTCTATCCGATCCATATGACCCATTTATTTTCTTTTAAGGTTTCGATTTATGGTTCACTGAAGAAACTAGTCGAAATGTAGTAATCTTTTCAAGAGTAGATTTTTTCACATTAAATTGATTTTTAACATCTTTTCAAGTGCCAATCAAAGTAATCAATCTATTCGGACTTTGTCCTCATTTTGTTAGGTCAAATGTTTCCTGTTACTCCAATTAGTCAAATTTTTCAAATTACTTTTCACTCGAATATCAACAAATTGACCGGATCCATCAGGTATTGTATGGTGCCCATCCCAGAGGATTGTATTTTTCATATTAGGCCAACTCTTGGTATAAAAAGGTTTCCTCATAGGACATGCATACTGATTTTACATTTTTACTTACTAACTCTGGGTATTTTTCTTTTATTTGTTCCCTTCCCCTTCATTTATAAAAGATGTTTTAATAAGGTAAAAGAATATTTTTTTTCTATATCTGATAACAATTTTGGTTTGATAAATTTTGAAAAAAATGAAAAATATTACTTGATTCTTGGACAGACCCTACAATGTAAAAAAAAATTTGGAGAATCCATCTGGAAGCTCTAGTTTAAAACATCTAAAAGATTTCATAATTGTTTGTAAAAAAAATCCTTTTTGAAAGTGTACTCTTTAGAGATTTTCTTTTCTCATTTGTATTAATAGTTGAGTAAAAAATTCGTTTCAATAATAAAATTTTTCATTTAGACAATTATTGTTTTGTATATATTCATGTACATTTTATTTTTTATTTGATCATTGGAAATTTTATGATGGACTTTAAAAAATAAGATTATGTTGAGATTTTTCAACCTCTTACCTGAAAATTCACAAGTATATGTTTAATTTTTTAAAATCTTTGCATACACTATATTTGTGGTCCAGACTATTCGGTGAGAGCGTTCGAAATCAAAAAAGGTCACTCAAACTTGATAGTTTTCTTAAAAGACCAATTACGATACCTTTTTTCTTTCATATTTTGTCCGCTTCTATCAAGCTTTCAAAATCAATCACATTGGTTGACAAGCTTCAAAGTAGGGCAATTTTTTTATTTTGAAAATACCCATTGTTTCTAACTAGATTCAATCCACATCTAAGTGAAAGCAAAAATGTACATTACTCTTGTTTATTTTTGAGAATTTGAAATGATACTTTAGCCGTTCGTTTCTCTGTCTATATAAATTTTATCATTTGTTCTCCCATTTGAGCCTTAAAAGGTACAATTTCATTTCAAATAAGAGTCTTAGTGATCATAACCCTACATTGAAAAATTTTCAAATGTCAAAAAGGAATGGATTCTCCCAATGGCCTATTCTTTATTTTGGTTGTCATGCGAAGTAAGAATGATACTTTGGCCATCGTTTCTACTATCTAAACATTGTTTATCATTTGCATCCTTATTTGAACTTAAATTGATGGTTCGTTTTAAAAGCACTTGTGATCGCACCTCACATTGGGGAAGGAAATTGAAGAATTTTTCAAAAATAGTAAAAATGCTAAAATTAAAAAAAAGAGGGAGAAACTACAAGTTGGGGGAATTTGATTCTACCATTGATGTTTGGACTTCAATATTGAAAAAGAGGGGGCATCTATACTCTAAAAGTTAGGGAGTTTTTCAATTTTACCATTGATATTTGGGATTTCGGTATTGGCAAAAAAAAAAAAGAAACAATGTGAAGAAAAGAAAAAAAAGAGAAGAAAAGAAAATGCAATGATATTCAATACTGAAATCTCTCTAATGATGGATGGTAAAAGTCAAAATAGAGTCCAGGATTTTTTAGTACAAACTGGGGCAATTTTTGACAAGGAATGCGATCTTAAGTGTAATGTTCTTGAAAATCTTGTTTCTTTTAGCCATCATTGTGAAAACCACATTACAAGCTCATAAAGTCTATTGCTGACTTATCTTTCATGACAACTCGAAAAAAGAATCATGCCTCTAAGGAATCTATCAATCACTCCTGATCATAAGGCTATAACCTGTTTTCATATGTGTTGTAGTATTTTAATAAAATAATAAAAGTCACAATTAAATGTGCATGTTACAAGGGAAATAAATTTTCTGAAATTTATAGGTGTTTGAATGGTTTTACTAAATATTTATTGTATGAAGTTATGGCTTTTCAATTACATTGAAGTTTTGTAACTTACAATTCAAATTTGGATTTGAATGGGTATTGTCCAAAGAATCATTATGTGAAATTATGATTTTTTAATTACAATAAGTTTTTGTAACCTACAACTTTGAATGTGTTTTGAATGGCCAATAATTTCAACATTTACTTGGTGTCTTATTAGTAACATAAGTTATATTTGTCTAACTTTTCTTCACCTATATATATGCATAGTTGAGATAGAAAAGTTTCACTACAACAACTTAGATTTTTTTAGTACAAATTCACTATTTCTATCCCATAGTAAGGTAAGAAACAAAAGGTGTTTATAGAGCTTTACTCTCCTAATTGTGCAATCTAGAGAGAGTGTTAGCAAGTGTGGCTGGGTTGTTGTATCCTGGGGGTGACAAGCTAGAGAACCTGTTGCACCGGAGTTAATTCTTCCGCAGAGGCTTGAATCACCTTAAAGAGAGCGAGATACCCGTGCCTCAACCCTCCATATTTGAGTACTAATATGTTGTTATTATCTAATCTTTCTTCTTTTTTGCATATTTGTTTTTATTTTTTGTTCCAGGTGAACAACAATTTTAAGGTGATTCATATCAAATGGAGACTAACTCGCAAGTTCATATCAAAGACTCAAGTGATTTGAACAAGCCATTTCGTTTTAATGGAGTCCACTTCAAACGATGGAAGCGAAAAGTTCTCTTCTATCTTAGTTTGATGAAAGTGGCTTACATTCTAATGGAGAAAAATCCCAAAAAAATTTCAACAACTGAGATGAGTGATGAGGACAAGAAAGTTCTTGAAGAAAAAATCAAGAAATGGGAGGACGATGAATTTCATTGCAAGAATTACTTGTTAAATTGTCTTTCTGATGAACTTTATGATTTTTATGAGAATTCATATCCTATTGCTAAAAAGATTTGGAGAGCTTTGCAGAAAAAATATGACACTGAAGAAGCAGGCGCAAAGAAATATGCCGCAAGCCGCTACTTCAAATTTCAAATGGTGGATGGAAAATCTGTGGTGGCCCAAACTCATGAACTTCAAATGATTGTACATGAGTTAAGGTCCGAAGAAATTCAGATTGATGAACAACTTCAAGTTGCTGCGATAGTGGATCAACTTCCACCATCTTGGAAGGAATTCCATAAGAGCCTGCGACACAAGCAAAAGGAGTTTTCATTAGAAAGTCTCATCACTCGTCTAAGGATTGAAGAAGAAGTAATAAATCAAGATGCCAAAAGTGGACAAAATGATAATGAAAATGGTGCTACCAAGGTAAATTTCATTACTTCCAATGACAACATGTCCAATGAGAAGAATGCAAAAAATAATGCCCATCTAAAACCAAAGAAAAAGAATATGAAACATGGGCATAAGCATCAACACTCAAACCAATATAGAAATAACTTCCATCAGAAAGGCAAAAATCAAAGGCCCCCTTTTAAATCAGTCTCTTTTCCAAATGATGGTTGTTATGTGTGTAGAAAGCAGGGACATTTTGCTAAAACATGCAAATATCGGAAACGTGGGTCTGTACCACAGGCCGATGTTACCGAAGAACCTTATATGGCTATGATCACGGAAGTTAACATGCTTGGGGGTTCTGATGATTGGTGGATAGACACGGGTGCTTCAAAACATGTATGCTTTGATCGCACTTGCTTCAAAAACTACACACCCGTCAAGAAAGATAAGCAAGTCATGCTTGGTGACTCTCATACTATCAAAGTTTTAGGTTCTGGTGAGGTTGAACTAAACTTTACTTTTGGTCGAACACTTCTTCTTAAAGATGTGCTTCATACGCCTGAGATGAGGAAAATTTTAGTTTCAGGATTTCTTCTCAATAAGGCTGGCTTCAAACAAATTATTGAGTCTAATAGCTATGTGATTATGAAGAATGGTGCTTTTGTTGGTAAAGGATATGCATGTGATGACATGTTCAAGTTGAATGTTATCAATAAAGCTTCTTCTAGTTTTGTCTATATGCTTTCCTCTATGAATATTTGGCATGCACGATTATGTCATATAAATAGTAAGTATGTGAAAAATCTAAACAATCTTGGTTTGATTCCAAGATTAAATAATGATTTTGAAAAATGTGAATCTTGTAGCAAGACAAAAATCACAAAGAAACCTTCTAAAAGTGTTGAAAGAAATTCTCAACTTCTAGAGTTAATTCATACAGACTTGTGTGAATTTGAAGGAATTTTAACTCGTGGTGGTAAAAGGTATTTTGTGGCTTTTATAGATGATTTTTCTAAATATACTTACGTTTACTTGCTGAAAAATAAGAGTGATGTTTTTCAAGTTTTTCAAGTTTACATAAAAGAATTAGAAAATCAATTCGATAGAAAAATCAAGAGATTTAGAAGTGATAGAGGTAAGGAATATGAATCACTTCGCTTTGATTCATAGATTAAGTCGTTGGGGATAATTCATGAAACTACATCTCCTTACTCACCATCTTCTAATGGTGTAGCAGAACGGAAAAATAGAACCTTAATTGATTTGGCTAATGCTATGCTAGTGAGTTCTAATGCACCTTCTATTCTTTGGGGTGAAGCAAGCTTGACTGCTTGTTATGTTTTAAAAAGAATACCTCATAAAAATTCTAAAGTAACTCCTTTTGAGTTTTGGAAACATTATAAGCCTAATTTAAATTATTTAAAAGTTTGGGGTTGCTTGGCTTATGTACGATTACATGATCCTAAAAGGCCAAAGTTGGGTGCTAGAGCTTCTACATGTGTTTTTGTTGGTTATTCTTTAACAAGTAAAGCCTATAGATTTTTAGATTTGGAAAATAATGTAATGATTGAATCTTTGGATGCTATTTTTCATGAAGACAAATTTTCCTATGTGTCTAGAAATAGTGGGGGTGAAGAAATTACTAAAGATAATGCATTTGCATCAACATCTTTTTTGGAAAACCAACATATGAGTGATATTGAAGTTGGAAGAAGTAAAAGAGTTAGAATAGAAAAAGATTATGGTCCAGATTATTATGTTTATAATTTGGAAGAAATTCCTAATACTATTGAAGAGGCTTTATCATCACCTGATTCAATATTTTGGCAAGAAGTTATTAATGATGAAATGGATTCTTTAATTTCTAATAAGACTTGGAAACTAGTTGACTTGCCACCTGGTTGTAAAACTATTGGCTACAAATGGGTCCTTAGGAAAAAATATAAACTAGATGGAACAATAGAAAAATATAAAGCAAGATTAGTTGCTAAAGATTTCAAGCAAAAAGAAGATATTGATTTCTTTGATACTTTCTCACCAGGATAGTATCAATTACATTTTTAATTGCCATTGCTTCTATTCATAATTTGGTTATTCACCAAATGGATGTAAAAACGGCTTTTTTGAACGGTGATTTAGATGAAGAAATATATATGGATCAACCAAAAGGATTTATTGTATCTGGCCAAGAAAATAAAGTGTGTAAATTAAATAAATCCTTGTATGGTCTTAGACAAGCTCCTAAACAATGGCATGAAAAATTTGATACTTGCTTACTTGAAAATGGTTTCAAATGTAGTGAATGTGATAAATGTTTATATTTTAAAAATATTGATTATCTACGTGTGATTATTTGCTTATATGTGGATGATTTATTGATATTTGGTTCCAATTTAGGTGTAGTTGAGAAAATAAAAACATTGCTAAAAAGCTATTTTGATATGAAAGACTTGGGTGTAGCTAATGTTATACTTGGAATGAAATTTTCTAGATTGAATGACGGTATTTCTTTAGATCAAACACATTATATTGAAAAATTACTAAAGAAATATAATTATGGTGATACTAAATATGTTAGTACACCGTTTGATCCTAGTGTCCACTTATTTCAAACTGAAAATGGAAATGACGTGTGCAATCGAAAAGAATATGCTAGTACAATTGGAAGTTTGCGTTATGCAGCCGATTGCATACGACCTGATATTGCATATTCTATAGGAGTACTTAGTAGATTTACTAACAAACCAAATATCACTCATTGGCATGCAATTGACCGTCTAATGAAATATTTAGCTAAGACTAAATCTTGTGGTTTATTTTATACAAATTACCCTGCTGTTGTTGAAGGGTTTTGTGATGCAGACTGGAATACATTGTCTAGAGATTCATTATCCACTACTGGATATATTTTTACTTTAGCTGGTGATGCTATATCTTGGAAATCAAAGAAGCAAAAAATTATTGCAAAATCTACAATGGAAGCTGAATTAATTGCATTAGCTTCAGCTTGTGAAGAAGCAAGTTGGCTACGGGATCTTACACATGAGATTCCATTATGGGAAAATCAGTGCCACCAATATTAATACATTGTGACAGCACTGCAGCTATTGGCAGGGTAAATAATCGATACTACAATGGAAAATCAAGAGCAATAAGAAGAAATCACAGTATTGTGCGAGCATATATTGGAAATGGTACCATCAATGTGAATTATACAAGGTCAAGGGATAATATAGCTGATGCCTTGACAAAACCTCTAGCTAGAGAAAAAATTTGGGATACCTCGAGAGGGATGGGATTAAAGTCCATAATTACATAAATCACATGTAAGGATACCCAACCTAATAATTGGAGATCCCAAGAATTAGGTTCAAAGGGAAAAACGAATTACATAGTGATTTGAATAAAAATGTGCACAACCTTATTAATATTCCATCTCTATGGTGTATGTGCATATATCTTGTAATGTAAGTAAGGTTGAGTTTCTTTACTCTTAATGAAATCTATAGCTCTTATGAGTGGAGTGTTTGAATTACAGGAGCACTCTTGATGGATTTCACCTATATGAGTGTTATGGGTGGGGCCGCCCTGAAGAGAATTGGGACTTATTCTCTAATACACTCATGAAACTGGGATTGAGCACAGGGCCGAAAAGTGACAGCTTTGAGAGCTCATGAGAACACCTAGACTATTATATGTGTAAGGTAATATCTAATATCCCATAAGCAGCCATAGTTCAAGACTGTAGTTCACTACTAGCTCTGGTATTAGAAATTACTGCAACACTAAATATAGGTTCAAGGCATTGTTACCTATATTAAGTATGATAGTCCTTTCTTGCTATTTAAATTTTATACTATTTTATTAAAATAAGTGGGGGATTGTTGTAGTATTTTAATAAAATAATAAAATTCACAATTAAATATGCATGTTACAAGGGAAATAAATTTTCTGAAATTTACAGGTGTTTGAATGGTTTTACTAAATATTTATTGTATGAAGTTATGGCTTTTCAACTACATTGAAGTTTTGTAACTTACAATTCAAATTTGGATTTGAATGAGTATTGTCCAAAGAATCATTATGTGAAATTATGATTTTTTAATTACAATAAATTTTTGTAACCTACAACTTTGAATGTGTTTTGAATGACCAATAATTTCAATATTTACTTGGTGTCTTATTAGTAACATAAGTTATATTTGTCTAACTTTTCTTCACCTATATATATGCATAGTTGAGATAGAAAAGTTCCACTATAATAACTTATGTCTTTTTAGTACAAATTCACTATTTTCTATCTCATAGTAAGACAAGAAACAAAAGGTATTTATAGAGCTTTGCTCTCCTAGTTGTGCAATCTAGAGAGAGTGTTAGCAAGTGTGGTTGGGCTATTGTATCTTGGGGGTGACAAGCTAGAGAACCTGTTGCACCGGAGTTAATTCTTCCGCAGAGGCTTGAATCACCTTAAAGAGAGCGAGATACCCGTGTCTCAACCCTCCACACTTGAGTACTAATATATTGTTATTATCTAATCTTTCTTCTTTTTTGCATATCTGTTTTTATTTTTTGTTCCAGGTGAACAACAATATGTTTAGCTATCATCTATTCCCATATATTATAAGCTTATAGAGTTTATATGTTGACTGAGGTTTTTCAAGAAGTAAGAGTGATAAACTCTTTGCTTTCACCAAGATGTGCTATTGAATGGATTAGATATAATCTGGGCACAAAAGCAAGATAGATCCTGATATGTCATTTCTCTTAACCATCTCAAAATCAAGAATAATACCGCTTGTTTGGGCCTAAAGAATGAGCTAATAAGAAAAGTGATCATTTTCTTTAAACACCGATCCTAAAGTGAGGAAGGAATTTTTTGCAACTTGGTCTTATTTTGAGAGATTTATCATGGAGTTTTCTACATGAGTTTGAACCCGACATTTAAAATTCTTCATTTGAAAAATGCAATTTCTATTCACATTACATGTTAGTATGTGATTATTTTTCTAAATTTTAGAAAACATAGTTTTGTTGTTTTGTCCAAAATAAATGGATAGTCAGTCAAACAAAATTTTTTGTAATTAAAATAGATCCAAATTTGGGCAAATTTTTGTAATATATTTGTGGGATTCCGCCCAAGAGTCAAGTAATATACTTTCGAATCTATCGTTCAAAATTCAAATTTGATAAGACTATTCCTTCCATGAGTAGTAATTGCATCATTTTTAAAATAAAGTAAGAAATTTTTGTACATATTCTACTTTGAAAAATCCCATTAGTGCAGGTGCTTATGGCTGAAAATTGACAAAAAAAGTGCAAGTCAGAATTTTACAAATTTGAAGGTCAATCATGAATAAAAAAAAGAAACAATAATATTATATGGTAAAGTGGAAGATTAACTCATTCATTCAGAAGGAGTACATACTTCAGTAAAAAAAGGGCAAAAAGGAAACAAATCCAGTTAGAATTAAATTGGGACAATTTAATAAAAAAAAGCCCTACACTGGGGCAAATTTTAAAAAATGCGGTTTTAAGAGTTATCTCAATTTTACTGTATGATCTGCTTTCAGACATCAACTGTTATTTTGTTGGATTTTGATTTTATTCCATCAACCGTTATTTTGTTGGGTTTAAATTTTATCTTACCAACCGTATTGAACTTGAGTTTCATCCCACCAATCGTTTATTTTGTTGAATTTGGATTTTATCCCATCAACAGTATTGAATTAGGATTTTATCCCATCAACCTTTATTTTGTTAGATTTAGATTTTATCCCACTAACCTTTATTTCATTGAGTTTGAGTTTTATCCCAGCAACTTTTATTTTATTGGATTTGAATTTTATCTCACTAACCTTTATTTTGGTGGATTTGGACTTCATCCCACCAACCAATATTATATTGGTTTTGAGTTTTATTTTTTATCCCACCAATTTTTATTTAATTGGACTTGGATTTTATCCCATTAACTTGTATTTCATTAGTTTTGGATTTTATCTCACTAACTTTTATTTTATTGGTTTTGAATTTTATCCCACCATCGTGTCGGGTTTGAATTTTATCCCACCAACCATTTATTTTGTTGGATTTGAATTTTATCTCATCAATCGTGTTAGGGTTGGATTTTATCCTACCAACCTTTATTTTGTTGGGTTTGGATATAATCACACCAACATTTATTTTGTTAGATTTGAATTTTATCCCATTAACATTTATTTTGTTGGATTTAGGTTTTATCCCACAAACCTTTATTTTGTTGTATTTGAGTTTTATCCCATCAATCGTTATTTTGTTAAGTTTAGATTTTATCCCACCAACCTTTATTTTGTAGAATTTAGATTTTATCCCACCAACTTTTATTTCGTTGATCTTGGGTTTTATCCCATCAAATTTTATTTTATTGGGTTTGAATTTTATCCCACCAACCGTTTACTCTGTTGGGTTTGAATTTTTTCCCATCAACCGTGTTGGATTTGGATTTTATCCCACCAACTTTTATTTCATTGGGTTTATATTTTATTCCACAAACTTTTATTTTATTGAATTTGAATTTTATCCCACCAAATTTTATTTTATTGGTTTTGATTTTTATCCCACCAACCATGCTTCGCTGCATGGATAAATGATATGCATCACAGCTGAGACTAGCTGTTAATGTCTCATAAGCAAATGACACCAACATTTCTAACTTGACTAATTTTCCTTTCTTGTTCTCTGCTTCATCATTTTAATGTTTTAGGAGTAAATTAAAGGAAGAATAACAAGGGAATTCCGTAATTAGATGTCTAACAACAAATATTGTAGTACTAACATAGCCAAATCTTCTTTAAAAAAAAAGAAAAAAATGATTTTGCAAGACAAAACAAATCATCAATAGAATTTAATAGTAATTTGTAACGTTTGGCTTTTCTCGTTATTTACTTGTTAACATGTCAACACAACATCTTATTTTTGTATGTTTCATCAAGAGTTGAATTTTACTGAATCTCATATCCCTAAATTTGGTATTTTGTTCCTTTGATACGAGATAGCAAAACGACCTCTTAAAAATGCACATATGGCCGATCATACAATTGATAATCCTTTTGTCCCGTGAGGGTTCACTAAATTATTTTACAAAAGCATCAATTGGTCACATCACAAATAAGGAGGAGAAGTGGACATTTTCATACAAATATTTGACTCAGTTCACTAGCTTTTCGTTTAATATGAAATTAATACTCTACTCAAGATGCATAGCCTCAAAATATGGCAAGAGTTTATATGAAAGATTAAGAGAGACTTCTTAGTAATTGATTTGATCTCTTTTGGCATCCCATCCCATAATTGACTTTGGTATTAAGAGTTCTGATCTTCCGAGAATATAATTAAAAGAGAAAGGCAAGAAACCCTACTGGCTCCTGCTCATTTACTACTAGAGGTACTTTACCGTTGGAGGAAGTGAGAAACAGAAGGAAGTATAACAAAGCAGACTAGCAGAAGCAGTCCCTAGAAGCTGCAGCTGTCAATAAAAGTTAGAATATGCATGTGTAAGTAAGTGATCCATGCGAACTTGGTCACATTTTCTCTCCTTGTGTTGCCTAGAATGATAGCATTAACTAATGATCCCACGAAAAATGAACACTAAAAAGTTAGAAAGTACAACTGTCAAATAGTTGTCGAAAGTATTACCTCTCTACTCAGCGGCAGGAGGACGTCCAAAAACAAGGACTCTGCTCTGGGTAAGGTATAGCTCCAAATATCCACAATCTCTCTATCGTCGGGCTCAGGAACATCCTCTACCCAAGTTTTGAGTCCTCGTCCCTGTACTCGAAGCTCGTTCCCTGAATATTTCAATGTACCAGTAAATCTTTGGAAATAGTCCAACCACAGCAGTCGAACCTCTAAACCATCTTTACAGTGCAGTTTTATACGTTGCTCCCGCATCCAGTCACGAGTTTCTCCGGTGAGTGCAAATTTGTTTCCACCCTTATCCCATCTGGTTCGGCATATGAAGAATGGCCCTCCAGTTGCATTTTCGGTGAGTTGGACGGGCATTGGTGGGTGGGGGTTGGGTTGCTGTACGCGTGGGAGTCTATCCCACCAAATCTAAACATGCACCCTAGTTTCAGACCTCACTTTGTTTGTTTTGATTCAGTAACAGTTGGAGTAGACAGGTAAGTAATTTGGTGTCCATGTCTTTGTCTTGAGTTTCTTCAAAACTCAGACAAAGAGGGGCAAGCTATAAACACCAATTTTTTTTCAAAAAATTTTGTAATTTTTTTATGATTATGTCTTTGTTTATATCATTATTTAAATGATCATTTTTATTTTTATTTTTTTTAGGAAAAACCTAAAAAGAAAAGAAGGAAAGGTACGAAAAAAACATGAAAAAAAATCAAAATCAGATTTTTGCAAAAAAAAAGAAAAGAAAAATCATTCTTAAGCGTGCACGCCATTCTTCTTCAATGGTACAAACCTACAAACCAGAAAATAGTACAAGGAAGATGTAGCTGCCATTTGATCCCAATTTCGCTCGATTTTTTTGCATTTTTTCTGTCCATTCAAACCCCTCAGTACAGAGACACGTAACCACAACCAAAAACATCAAGAAAGATCTAGAATCAAGCCATCTAAAGGCTCTCAAAGTGCCACAAAAAATGGGTTTCATACGAGTCATTGAGATGAGGGTTTGGCAACCCATATCTCATATAAATGGAACAAAATGGAGCATTAGAGAAAGAGGAAGAGAGGGAGAGGCGGTGGACAAGAAAAATAGAGAGGTGGGAGAGAAAATCGATGGAGAAAAGGAAGAAAATGCAGAAAATTCTGGTGAGAAAAACCTGAGCCAGGGTTGACGGTTGGGGAAGTTCATGGTCCTCTTTTGATCTCTGTAGAGCCTTTTTGTAACAAGTATTGATTTTTGAGTAATCTATGATGATCAAGGAGGAAGATTGGTGTTGAAAATTTTTGGAAAAAATCACTGCAACATCTTCAAATTTGGGCTTGAATTTGCTACCTTCGTCACCTTTAAAAAATTTGCAGCGAGCTTGATTGCCAAATTCCAAAGTTGGAACGCGCCTTTCTTGGATTTCTCCACATTTGCTTGCGGCCAAAAGGTGTCAAAAGATAGCCCGTTCAACCCTCTTCTTTCGCGTATACCCGAATATGCAACAAATGTGTCGAAATTTGCTCCATTTGTTCTTGTTTCTTTCCTTTTTCTACAGTATTTTTTTATGGATTATTAACTTAAGATTTTTGCCATGTTTGCATATGATTGGATATGATGTCCAAGTGATCAGATTTGATTAAGTTTTCAGGCTGTACAATCTTGTTTTGGTCTAAATTTTAATGTTTGTCGGCGAACTTTTGCATTCTGATGAAATGAGAAGAAGTTGCAGAAACCTTCTTCGAAACTTGCATGGATAATTTCCAAAAATTGTTTTTAAACCCATTAAATTTCACCTAATTATATTATGATCCAAAATCTGAAAATTTTAACCAATTTTGCCCCTTTTAAGTTTTAATCCTCCTATTCATATTTTAAGTGGTTTTTTGGGCAGAATAATTTTGGATTTTAGGACATAATTATGGTTTAATAATTTTAGTTGATTTGTTTATCTTGTAGGGTTTGGTAAAATGATTTAGGTTTTAGGTTAAGAGTTATTTGCTTGGGTTTTGGTGGTGGGTTTTCGTTATTTTGCTTGCGTTTTAATATGGAGTTGAGAGGCCAAACCCATGCATTTTCGGTTGGATTTTATCTCACCAATTGTGTTAGGTTTGGATTTTATCCCACCAACCGTTTACTTTGTTGGGTTTGAATTTTATTCCACCAACCATGTTGGATTTGGATTTTATCCTACCAACTTTTATTTCATTGGGTTTCGATTTTATTCCACAAACTTTTATTTTATTGGGTTTGATTTTTATCCCACCAACTTTTATTTTATTAGTTTTGAATTTTATCCTACCAACCATGCCTCGCTGCATGGATAAATGATATGCATCACAGCTGAGGCCAACTATTAATGTCTCATAAGCAATATGACACCAACATTTCTAACTTGACTAATTTTCCTTTCCTATCCTGTGCTTCACCATTTTAACGTTTTAGGAGTAAATTAAAGGAAGAATAACAAGGGAATTCCGCAATTAGATGTCTAACAACAAATACTGTAGTACTAACATAACCAAATCTTCTTTAAAAAAAAAGGAAAAAATGATTTTGCAAGACAAAACAAATCATCAGTAGAATTTAATAATAATTTGTAATGTTTGACTTTTCTCGTTTTTTACTTGTTAGCATGTCAACTCAACATCTTATTTCTGTATCTTTCGTCAACAGTTGAATTTTACTGAATCTCATATCCCTAAATTTGGTGTTTTGTCCCTTTGGTATGAGATAACAAAACGATCCCTGGAAAATGCACATATGGCCGATCATACAATTGATAATTCTTTTGTCCAGTGAGAGTTCACCAAATTATTTTACCAAAGCATCAATTGGTCACGTCACAAAGAAGGGGGAGAAGTGGACATTTCCATACAAATATTTGACTCAGTTCGCTAGCTTTTCGTTTAAGATGAAATTAATACTCTACTTAAGATGCATCGCCTCAAAATATGGCAAGAGTTTATATGAAAGATTAAGAGAGACTTATTAGTAATTGATTTGATCTCTTTCGCCATCCCATCCCATAATTGACTTTGGTATTAAGAGTTCTGATCTTCTGAGAATATAATTAAAAGAGGAAGACAAGAAAACCTACTGGCTCCTGCTCATTTACTACTAGAGGTACTTTACTGTTGGAGGAAGTGAGAAACAGTAGGAAGTATAACAAAGCAGACCAGCAGAAGTAGTTCCTAGAAGCTGCAGCTATCAATAAAAGTCAGAATATGCATGTGTACGTAAGTGATCCATACTAGCTTGGTCACATTTTCTCTCCTTGCTTGCCTGGAATGATAGCATTAACTAAGGATCCCAAGAAAAATGAACACTAAAAAGTTAGAAAGTACTACTGTCAAATAGTTGTCGAAAGTATTACCTCTCTACTCATCGGCAGGAGGACGTCCAAGAACAAGGACTCTACTCTGGGATAAGGAATAGCTCCAAATATCCACAATCTCTCTATCGTCGAGCTCAGGAACATCCTCTACCCAAGCTCCGAGTCCTCGTCCTTGTCCCCGTACTCGAAACTCGTTACCTGAACATTTCAATGTACCAGTGAATCCTTGGAAATAGTCCAACCACAGCAGTCGAACCTCTAAACCATCTTTACAGTGCTGTTTTATACGTCGCTCCTGCATCCAGTCTCGAGCTTCTCCAGTGAGTGCAAATTTGTTTCCACCCTTATCCCATCTGTTCGGCATATGAAGAATGGCCCTCCAGCTGCATTTTCGGGGAGTTGGACGGGCATTGGTGGGTGGGGGTTGGGTTGCTGTACGCGTGGGAGTCTATCCCACCAAATCTAAACATGCACTCTAGTTTCAGAACTCACTTTGTTTATTTTGATTCAGTAACAGTTGGAGCAGACAGGTAAGTAATTTGGTGTCCATGTCTTTGTCTTGAGTTTCTCCGAAACTCAGACAAAGAGGGGCAAGCTATAGAATCCAATTTTTTTTCAAAAAATTTTGTAAATTTTTTATGATTATGTCTTTGTTTGTATCATTATTTAAATGATCATTTTTATTTTTATTTTTGTTGGAAAAAAAAGAAAAGAAGGAAAGGAAAGAAAAAAAATCAAAATCAGATTTTTGCAAAAAACAAGAAAAGAAAAATCATTCTTAAGCACGCGCGCCATTCTTCTTCAATGGTACAAACCCACAAACCAGAAAACAGTATAAGGAAGATGCAGCTGCCATTTGATCCTATTTCCACTCGATTTTTTTTGCATTTTTTCTTTCCATTCAAACCCCTCAGTACAGAGACACGTAACCACAACCAAAAAACATCAAGAAAGATCTAGAATCAGGCCATCTAATGGCTCTCAAAGTGCCACAAAAAAATGGGTTTTATAGGAGCCATTGAGATGAGGGTTTGGCAACCCTTATCTCATATAAATGGAACAAAATGGTGCATTAGAAAAAGAGGAAGAGATGGAGAGGCGGCAGACAAGAAAAATAGAGAGGAGGGTGAGAAAATCGAGGGAGAAAAGGAAGGAAAATGCAGAAAATTCTGGTGAGAAAAACCTGAGCCAGGGTTGACGGTTGGAGGAGTTCATGGTTCTTTTTCGATCTCTGTAGAGCCTTTTTGGAGCAAGTATTGATTTTTGGGTAATCTATGATGATCAAGGAGGAAGATTGGTGTTGAAAATTTTTGGAAAAAATCACTGCAACATCTTCAAATTTGGGCTTGAATTTGCTAATTCGCCACCCTTAAAAATTTTGCAGCGAGCTTGATTGCCAAATTCCAATGTTGGAACGCGCACCTTTCTTGGATTTCTCCACATTTGCTTGCTGCCAAAAGGTGTCAAAAGGTAGCCCGTTCATCCCTCTTCTTTCGTGTATACCCGAATATGCAACAAATGTGCCAAAATTTGCTCCATTTGTTCTTGTTTCTTTTCTTTTTCTACAGTATTTTTTTATGGATTATTAGCTTAAGATTTTTGCCATGTTTGCATATGATTAGATATGATGTCCAAGTGATGAGATTTGATTAAGTTTCCAGGCCTGTACAATCTTGTTTTGGTCTAAATTTTGATGTTTGTCGACGGCAGTTTGCATTCTGATGAAATGAGAAGAAGTTGCAGAAACCTTCTTCGAAACTTGCATGGATAATTTTTTAAAAATTGCGTTTAGACCCATTAATTTTCACCTAATTATACTATGACCCAAAATCTGGAAATTTAAACCAATGTTGCCCCTTTTAAGTTTTAATCCTCCTTTTCATATTTTAAGTGATTTTTTGGACAGAATAATTTTGGATTTTAGGCCATAGTTATAGTTTAATAATTTAAGTTGATTTGTTTATCTTATTGGGTTTGGTAAAATGGTTTAGGTTTTAGGTTAAGAGTTATTTGATTGAGTTTTGGTGGTGGGTTTTCGTTATTTTGCTTGGGTTTTAATATAGGCTTGAGAGGCCAAGCCCATGCATTTTCGGTTGGATTTGTTTGGTTAAAATTATGGGTTGACCTGTGTATTTTACCTTGGACTTTTTGTTGGGCTTGCGAGGCTTTGGCCCAAAGAAGAAATAAAATGGCCTAATGGCCTGCTTCTTTAAGAGATCTGGTAACATTTATTGCATTCCAGTCCCTGGACTCCCGAGTATTTTTACTGTGACTCTAAAATTTTTTTATTTCTTTCAATTAGTTTCATAATTTAATTACAATTTGGTCCCTGAACTTTGTTTTTCTTCAATTTTGACCCTTAATTTTTGTAATAATTACAATTTACCCCAAACACTTTCTTAATTTTTACAATTAGGTCCCTAACAGATTTGATTTCTTAAATATAAGTTGGTTTTCTTCTTTAATTGTTAATTATACTTCATTTAAATGCTTTAATTAGTAGATTTAATGGTTATTTCAATTTTTTATAATTTATTTGTTAATCAAATTAGTGCCTTGACCATTTTGTTGATTTTTGAAGTATAAATAGAACAAATTTTACCTCACTTAATCACCACTTCAAGGGAGGTACCTTTTTTAATATTTTAATTCCTCTTATGTGCTACTATGTGTTTTTTATGTGTAATTGCATGTTTTGAGCGTTTTTTTTAATTACTCATTTTATTCATTTTTATTTTTATTTTTTTATTTAATTTTGATATTATTTGTGAGACATTTAAATGCTAAATTGTAATAGATAGGCGCTCAAAATATGTATTTAGTTAGATTATGTAATAGATAAGTTTTAATTTTTTGCTAAAAATGTAATAGTTAGGTTATTATTTTTAAAATTTTCCCCTTTAGATTGTAATTAGCGCTCCGAATGTAATAGTTAGGTTTTTATTTGCGTTTATTTGTTTGTGTGTTTACGTATTTATTCGCTTTCACTAGCGTTTGCATCTAGAAAATTATGCGTATGTGTTATGTGTTCTATGTATATTATGTGTTTACTTGCTTTAATTATCCTTTTATATAATTTATTTAGTTATAATAAATGCATGACGTTACCACACTAGTCTAATGTTAGTTGAGGCCATATTTCTCGATTTTTCACTAGTCCAATGTTAGTAAAGATTTGTAGAAATGGGTTGACCCAACACTAGACACTTTAGGCCGTTTTCGCGCTAGATTCACATTTTGCGTGACATTCATCGCATTTCATGCATTTTTTTTCATTTTTAAGATACTTTCTCATCTTGCATGATATTTCCTTTGTATATTATCTCTCTTATCCCTATATGCGCAAAACATGACATTTAGACTTGCAATTCATAGACTTGATTAGGTTTGGAAAGTCACCTTTCAAGTATGGGAAAGCAACGAGTGTGGCTTTTTTTATCCTTAGTATAAAAAGAAAACTTGAGTCACGAAACTTATTCCCTTGTACCCGTTATGCTACACTTCTCTCCTTTAAGTCACGTTTATTTATATATTAAAATTCTTCTTTTTTTCGAATCTCATTTTTGCATATTCGTGATCTCTTCTAAAAATCATTTTTAGACATTACAATTAATGCGATTTGCACAATTAAATTTTGAAGAGATATTTCGACCCTCTCGATATCCATTAGGTCTAGATTTGCATCCATGTAGAAACATTCAAATGTAATAAGTTTTATAAGTTAGATTAAGACAATTTTCGACTAAATCTTGCAACTAACCTTGGCTAGGTTGAAGGTTGCCTTGGGTTTAATTCTATCAAATCTCTGCATTTCCTTTCTTCAACCATGCTTCCCGAACTCTTTTATCTTGTTTTTCGAAAAGTTCGAGTCGTCTAAAATGGGTTTTATTCATTTTTCATTTAAAAAAATATATTTTGAGTGAGTTGGTACACCTAAACTAGATATCAAGTAGCGACTCCTATTTTCCTTAAAAATCTTTTTTAGACTATTATTTTGGTCCCAAATCTTCGCACTTTTAGGTTCCATTTTAGGCCCTTTTCCCTTATTTATTTTTCTAAAAATTAAAAACTCATTTTTCCATTTCTAAAATCAATAAATATGTCTTTTCTACTCTAAATTTTATTTTTAAAAAATGGGACGCGACAGTTGGTGACTCCACTGGAGTCTTTTAGAGATTCCAAACACTTGGTTGAGTCGATCCTCTTCTTTTTCTAACATTTTTTACATATCACATTGGAATGTTTAGGTTGATTTTTTCCTTTCTCTTTTCTTTTCTTTTCTTTTTAGGATTATTGTATTTCACATGCGCAATCGTCTCTCGATATCCGTGTATACAATGTGTAATTTATTTACTTTCATTTACTTATATTTATACATTTATATCGCGCTTTGCATCTTGGATAGGGGGTATAACTACCCTAGATCCTTTACACGTATTTTAATTGTATTTAATCCCCCATCTCGGAGGACGCATTTTATACCTGCATACATTAGTTTTATCCTATTTTTTGTTTTCTCGTGGGTGCCATCCCACATTTACTTGTAGGATTAGGACCGATTTCCTTAAATAGGTGGATGGTGTGCTCTATACCCATAGCGATACTTAAGAGATCATTCAAGCCACCGACTGAAAGTCTTGGGATCCTTCGCCTCTTGATCTAAAGACTTGGGAACCTGAGACATTATCGTGTCTAGATGCATTAGTGAGTCCAACCTAATGCATCCATATTAGAAATCGCCTAAAATACAGTCAACCTTACCCTATTAGGCACACTAGACACGAGGGGAGGGATTCTAACCCTTTTTTCTTCTTTATATTTCTGTATCATTTTATTGCTCTAACGTGTTATGCGTTATTTATTAATTGAACTAACCTCTCTTTGTTTTCTCTTCTCTGTATTCACAAACCTTAAAAATAAGAGTTCTGGTATGGTACTCGTTTAGAACAGACCGCCTTTTGTAAATAGCACGTTTAAATTTTAGTTATTGCATTAATACTGTGTATATATTGCATATTATTTTGGACTTACCACAATATCTAAATGAGGCACCTTTAGATCATATTTTAATTATCATATTGTGTATTATGCGCTTTAATAAACTGTCATTATGCATCAATCATAGAGAGAATGCCGCATAGAGGACCCAATATTAGGGATAAATTACCTTTCGTCTCGAATGTATAATCGAATGAAATTTGCATGTTAATATTTTTGTACCATCCAAAGGAATAGTGCACAAGGTAAGGTGGAATCCAATCCTTTCCATGATAACGACATCGAAGATGACAGAGCAACTTGTGCACGTTAGAATATGAACCTCTAATTAAGGGTGAGCAAATTCGGTACATATCGAATTCATAATCGAATTCAAATTCAATTTGGTAATTTGAAATCGGGTATTTGGTAATTTGGTACAAATTCAGTACGTATCGAATTCATCGAATTCTAATATGGTATGAAATAGGATAAATTACCTTTCGTCTCGAATGTATAATCCAATGAAATTTGCATATTAATATTTTTGTACCATTCAAAGGAATAGTGCACAAGGTAAGGTAGAATCCGATCCTTTCCATGATAACGACATCGAAGATGACAGAGCAACTTGTGCACGTTAGAATATGAACCTCTAATTAGGGGTGAGCAAATTCGGTACATATCGAATTCATAACCGAATTCAAATTCAATTTGGTAATTTGAAATCGGGTATTTGATAATTTGGTACAAATTCGGTACTTATCGAATTCATCGAATTCTAATATGGTATGAAATAGGTAATGAGATTATGAATTTGGTAATAACCGATTTCACATTCAAATTTGGTAAAATGAAATAGGGTACCGCATTACCGCATTCGAATACCAAATTAGTTTATAAAATTATATAATATATAGATAAATGCTATTTAGTATTAGTATATACTACTAATATATTATTATAATGAGATTATGAATTTGATAATAACCGATTTCACATTCAAATTTGGTAAAATAAAATAGGGTACCGCATTACCGCATTCGAATACCAAATTAGTTTATAAAATTATATAATATATAGATAAATGCTATTTAGTATTAGTATATACTACTAATATATTATTATAATGAGATTATAAATTTGCTAATAACCGATTTCACATTCAAATTTGGTAAAATGAAATAGGGTACCACATTACCGCATTCGAATACCAAATTAGTTTATAAAATTATATAATATATAGATAAATGCTATTTAGTATTAGTATATACTACTAATATATTATTATATTATCTACACCAATGCTATTAATAATAGTTAGTATATGGTATTATCATGTACTTATAATAATAATAATATATAATAATGTACAATATATTATTTTAGTATTCAAATATTTGTTAATTGTTATATGATTATAATAATACAAATATATAGTAATACATAACAATATAACATAACTATAATACTTATTATTTTATACATGAGTAACATGACTAGAATTAGATATTTTATACATGAGTAACATAACAATTAATGTACTCTAAATTTACATTACATATTTAACATAAAAATTCATATTCTCTATTCACTAATTTTAAGGTTTTAAGGATAGACAAAACAACTAAGTAGTGTACGTGAATGCATATGAATTGCAAATCAATGTATTAGTGTATTGACTTTCACAATAACATATGTAAGTAAATAAGTTTTATTTTGATTTGAAATAAATTATAAGTTTGTAACTAATATAACTTATCACTAATCATTGTAATTTGTAAGTTTGTAACTAATATTATTTATTATTAATCATTGTAAATTATAAATTCATAAATTATCACTAATCCTTGTATAGTCTAAGGTTTATTCTAGTTTAAATTAATCACTTTTTATGTGTTCCTTAAACCATAGACTAAGGATTCTAGGTATAAGTGATCAAATAAATGCCAATTAAATTAAATCACAAAATGACTAGAACATAAGTAATGTGTTAAAGTATGAATAAATTTGGGGATCAAATCAGTAATAATTTTTAAAAAATTATTTTTTTTACTAACCGAATTCATTACCATTTCAGAATTCGAAATCGGTTGCGAAATGAATTCGGTTATAGCCAATTCGAAATTGAAAGCGGTTTAGATTTCTATAAATCAAATAATCAAATTCACCGAATTCAACTAACCGAATTATCGAATTTGTACCGTTTGCTCACCCCTACCTCTAATAATCATCTTTTGGTCATTTCATCAAAGTTGGTAAAAATTTCTTGCTTAAATGACGCTAAGTTGAAGAAATTCACAAATGATTCCTCATTATTGAGATAATAAATATATCGAGGTTAAATCTTGATTATAAAAGACTCATAAATTAATGCATTGCAACAAAATTTTTTGAAACTATAAATGGAAGAGCGATCCAGTCAATTTTGAATAAATCGTCAGTTCCATTCAATCCATTTGACCCATTTATTCACTTTTAGAACGATTCAGTACATTTTGAATAAATCGTCAATTCCATTCAATCCATTTGACATGTTTATTCACTTTTAGGACAATCCAGTAAATTTTTTTAATAAATCTCAACTCCATTTAATCCATTTGACTCGTTTATTCACTTTTAGGATAATCCAGTCTTTTTTTTTTTGAATAAACCATCAATTCTATCCGATCCACATGACCCATTTATTTTTTTTAGGGTTTCGATTTATGGTTCACTGAAGAAATTAATCGAGATGTTGCAATCTTTTCAAGAGTAGATTCTTTCATATTAAATTGACTTTTAACATCTCTTCATGTGCCAATCAAAGTAATCAATCCATTCGGACTTTGTCCTCATTTTGTTAGGTCAAATGTTTCCTGTCACTCCAATTAGCTAAATTTTTCAAATTACTTTTCACTCGAATATCAATAAATTAATCGGATCCATCAAGTATTGTATGGTGCCCACCCCAGAGGATTGCATTTTTCATATTAGGCCAACCCTTGGTATAAAAGGGTTCCCTCATAGAACATGCATACTGATTTTACATTTTTACTTACTAACTCTGGGTATTTTTCTTTTATTTGTCCCCCTCCCTTCATTTATAAAAGATGTTTTAATACGGTAAAAGAATATTTTCTTCTATATCTGATAACAATTTTGGTTTGATAAATTTTGAAAAAAATGACAAATATTACTTGATTCTTGGACAGTCCCTACAATGTAAAAAAAAAAATTTGGAGAATCCATCTGGAAGCGCTAGTCTAAAACATCTAAAAGATTTCATAATTGTTTGTAAAAAAAAAATCCTTTTGAAAGTGTATTCTTTAGAGATTTTCTTTTCTCATTTGTATTATAGTTGAGTAAAAAATTCGTTTCAATAATAAAGTTTTTCATTTAGACAATTATTGTTTTGTATATATTCATGTACATTTTATTTTTTATTTGCTCATTGGAAATTTTATGATGGACTTTAAAAAATAAGATTAAGCTGAGATTTTTCAACCTTTTGCCTGAAAATTCACAAGTGTATATTTAATTTTCTAAAATCTTTGCATACACTAAATTTGTGGTTCAGACTATTCGGTGAGAGCGTTCGAAATCAAAAGAGATTACTCAAACTTGATAGTTTTCTTAAAAGACCAATTATGATATGACAGGTGCCGAACCTGTGCAATAATAATAAATAAAACCGAATTCGTCAGTTGCCCCCTTGACTAGAATTAGAGAATTAGCCCTCCATTAATGGAGGACAAACCACGCTGGAGAATTGGAAAAGGTTGCCGAATCGGATCTTTCAATTTCGGTCAACAACCGAAGACAAGAACAAGGAAATTGATTACTCTCAATGGTCTCCAGAAGCCCGAACATACGAGGAGTCAAATTGCTCCCTTCAATTGTATCAAACAAGGGTAAAAAGCGTTAACTACAAGTCAACAATGGCGGCTGGCCTTTTGTTGCCTTTTTCCCAAATTGCTTACAAGGACATGCGAGAGTTTTTTTTTCTTCCTTCTTCAATTTCGGTCAAAGCCAGATTGAAAAACAATTCAAAGGCCCACAATTGCGGCTAGCCTCTTTTCTTCCTTTGTTCTCACAAAACATACGAGAAAAGGGTTTTTTTCAATTGCTTTCTACTCAATTCGGTCAGTGCAAATGGAGAAGCCCCTTTTGCAAAGTCAACCCCGGTGGCTTTTGTCCCCTGATTATTTTTAAAGCCACGGCCACCGAAAAAAGTAAAAGTAACCTAAACCAAAACGAAAATCCCCTAAAACAAGTAGTCCCCCGAAAATGGAGGAAGGGATTTCCTCTTATCCGAAACTGGTATTCAAAGAAACAAAACTCACTCAAAAAAAAAATAAAATCCATTATAATTTAATTTCTTCAACTTCTCAAGCGGGCCCCACGGCTTGAAGTGCCCCACGTACGACAAATCCTCTAAATTTTGACTTTTAAGCGCTTTCCAGTATCAGTTCCTGCAATTAGCACCAAAACCATATCCGAGTAGAATCCATCCAATTAATACAATATTTAGTTAAACAATTGTGAAAAATTATCCAAAATATCCCAAGAAAATGCACCCTATCAATCTCCCCCACACCTAAACTATGCTTGCCCTCAAGCATAATTAACTCAGAAGTGCAATCAAGATACCAAGCAATTCGCAGCAGTTCATACCAAAAATGGCATTCCACATTCCCCAATAACCTCATCGACATCAGAATATATCAAATCAACAATTCTCGCAGTTTAAAGTGCACTTATTCACTCCAAAGTGTATAGGATATGTATATAAGATGACTCGTAAATCAACACAATAGAATGACACTACCATAAGCTTGCTCATATATCATATCGCCACCACTTACTTATGAATTTAAATGCAACAATCAAGGAACTTTGCAAGATTGTAATGGGGCTGGGGTAACAAGGTAAGACAAAAAGGATTCAAAGGGTGTAAAAATGTAAAGAAAATGCTCAGAAATTCATTACACAGATTCTTGCACATTTGAAACTTCAAGGCACCTCAACAGTCCAACCAGTGAAGTAAAAGTTAGCACTCGTCACAAACTTCGCCTTTCTTTTTTTTTTTCTTTCTCCTTTTTTCACTCATCTATTTCTCCTCTCTTTTTCTCTCTTTTCCTCTTTTTTTTTTTGATTTTTTCTTCCTTTTTTTTCTTTTTTTTTTCAATAAGTACCATCACCATAAAAATCAACTCCACTTGTTGATTTCTTGCACTTTTTCTCCCCTTTTTTTTCATTTATACATATGTAATGCCTCCCAAATAATACCCCAAATTTCTATGCAATGAAATCAAAGCACTTCTTTACACAAGGTTCAAAAAGAAAGTCTAAAAAAAAAGGTTTTACGGCTACAAACTTGGGTATTAAGCGAAGAGTAAGGTTTAAGGCCTGACTTCGCTCCCTAATGGTGAATACACTAAAGGTTGGTTTTTAACAAAGTCCAAAAGTGGTTCAATCCTAGGGGCCCTATCATTTTAATGCATTAAACTCATTTAGATGTGGTCTTGACACGCATAACCGAGCAAATCTAGAATGACAAACCATGTGCAATAACCACTCAAACAAACGAAAAATTAGGCCAAAAAATCGTACAAGTGGTCAAATTTATGTCAAGTTTAGCATATTCATCAATAAATTCATTATCGAGGAAACGTAGAACACCTATGAACTTACCGCTTACACTCATATCTCAAGTGCATTCATCACTGTTTAAGGCAAAGAACTACTAAGGCAAGGCAAAATCTAATCAGACAACTAAAAGCCCAACTAAAGCATAGTTAACCCTCCCCCACACCTAAACCTTACATTGCCCTCAATGTAAGCACAGAAAGATCAAAACAGAGGTTTTGGGCAACGAGACTTCCCTTAACACGGAGGAGGGCAGAAATGAACTAAGACTGTGGAGGGAAGGGCGGGCGAAAACCCACGTGGTGGAGGTACTGGGCTAAGTTCTGCGCCACTCCGGCCATTTGACGCTCCATCCGCTCCATTCGAGTATCCATGTGGTGCGGCTGGAAACGAAGCGCTAAATACTGGCTATCAGTAGAGGGCGGTGGCGAAGGTACTGAAGATGAAGGTCCAGGGGCATCCGTAGAAGGACCACCGGTCTCCGAGGTGGCAGATTTGGAAACTTTGCGCTTCGGAGGAACCGCGATGGGTCTGGGGGGAGCAAACAGGAAAACACCATTTACCTGTTGCACTAAACCCATTTTTTTCAAGCAAACCAAATCAAGGGATTCCATAGTATAAGCACGATGCAAATTATGATTATTTAAGTCCAAAATCCCAAAATTTACAGGCAATTGAGTGATAAATGAACCCAAGATTAATGACTTATTTTTCTTACTTAAAACAGTTCGGAGGTGGAGGGCAAACCAGCAACCCAAATTGACCTTAATCCGAGCAACTATGCACCAAATGAAAAAGAACTCGGGTTTGGTCAAAGTACCCAAACTATCCTTTCTACCAGAGAAACTGTAAGTCATAAATCTATGTAAATAACGGTAGGCGGGGCTCTTAAGAAAAGATGTCTTAGACTGGCTGGGGTCATAGTTTTGTCGATCAACCGACAATTCTTTCCAATAACCAATGTTATGAGAGAAAAATGGCACCGTGTATTCGCACGGACTATGCATATATTCCTCACTCTGGGAGTAGAGAATGTCCATAAACCCAAGGGCCAAATTAAATTCAGTGATAGATTGGGTGAACTCTCTATCCATTAACCTAAACCTCACTACCCCCGGAGTAATAACAGAGAATTCGTCAGGGACATTATAGAATTCTCAAATTAACTCAGTGAAAACAGGTAAAATGATAGCAGCATAACGGGTCCAACCTGTGTTGGATAAATGCTTCGTGACCTCATTCCTAAGATTCAATATATCAAGTGTAGGGCTGTGGATATATTTACAAAGAATTATCTTCCTTGTGCAAGCCGCGGTGTACCGTTCCTTGTCGGCAGCCCGGGTAAAGGTCCAATGACCGCCAAAGTGGGCCGGAGAAGAGATATGAACCTCCCTATCCCACCCAAGGCGGGTCCAAGGCGCTCCCGGACCAGTCGCTGGGGTAGGTCCATCCAAGGGGACCGTAGGCTGTGGGGTGGAGGTGGAAGGTTTGATTTTGCCTTTAGTTTTTGATTTAGTCATTGGATATCAGAGAACAGGGCAAAGGCAAGGGAGAGGTGTTCAAAAGAAGGAAACAGACAGCCACCAAGCACGGGGTTCCAAACACAGCTCCCAAACACCGGCAAGTAAACAACAAACACCCCAGAAATTAAATAATTAGATAGACACAGCAAAACTTCCTCAAAAACTAATTAAACAGGCAATCAGAGTAAAAACTTCCCCCAAAAACCACTGGTTGAGCACCAAATTTAGCAACTAGTTAACAGTCAACCACAGATAGAATCACAGCTCCCAAACACAGACAATTGCAGAAACGGACTATAAACTCACCCAAAAACTAATTAAACATGTAAGCAGCAAAATTTCACCCAAATACTACCGATTTAACCCCAATATGGAACAATTAGTCAACAACAGCCACAGATAAAATCACAGGACCCAAATCCAACACAAAATTTCTGTCATCAGCTAGAAATTTAAAAATCTGGCCTCAGCTACGAATTTAAATTCTGTCCTCAGCTGATTAGTGATAGAAAATTAAAAAGAAAAACACCAGGGAAAAGAGCTTGAAAGAGAGCAAGGTGACAGTAGAGCAGTGGTGACAACGGCGGAGAGACAACGATGCACGTGGGGCAGAGGCGCAGAAGGATGCACGTGATGTCGCGCGAAGGAGGGGAGAGGGGCGCGCAGCGTGCCGCAGGGTGGCCTGGCTGTGCCCGCGCGCTGGCTGAGCCTGCTGGTTGAGCACTGGGGCTCGCGGGTCTCTCGCTTGGCTTGCGCGATCTTGGTTGGACAAAAATACGCAGGTGCTGGAGCAGCGCGCAGGTGATGGGCCGCACTGCTGGTCTGAAGCGCGCGAGGGTCGCGTGCTTAGGTGCTGCCGCGCGCTGGGCTGCGCTGGCTGGAGGATGCGCGAGCTGAAGTTGCGCGCTGGAGTTGCGGGCTAGTCGCGCGACTTGATGCTGCAGCGCGCTGTCGGCGCGCAATGGGGAGGAGAACGGCGCGCTCGGCTGCTGCCCCGCGCTGTTCGCTCTCGATGCGAAAGGCGAGGGTGAGTAAGTTGGGGTGCGCGCAGGAGAGGTCGCGGGGTGTGCTTGGCGCGATGGGCGGCGGCGGACCGTGGCTGTAGCGTGGTGCGGCGGCGGACGGTAAGGAGCAAGAAGAAGAAGAAAAATAAAGAAAAGGAAGAAGAAAAAAAAGAAAGAAAAAGAAAAGAAAGAAGAATAGAAGAAGTAGGGTTACGGGTCCTTGAAAATTTTTTTTTTTGTAAAGGCAATTTCGTCTTTTCACAAATTTTTTTTTTTAATAAAACGAACAAGGGACCCCTGCGTTAGGCGTGGGCACGCCTAACTGCTTACTAGCATTCTGACCATCCGTCGAAAATTTTTGATCTTTAAGCGTGACCACCTAGCGTGGGCACGCCTAACTACTGTAGAGTTTTCTGACCGTCGATGCAAATTTTCTTCCCTTAAGTGTGACCACCTGGCGTGGGCACGTTTAACTGCTATAGAATCTTCTGACCGTCGCCTTCCAACTCTTTTCCTTAGACGTGACCACTTAGCGTGAGCACGTCCAACTGCCAACTTCCTGCCACAAAACAACAACCTATTAAATGACATCAACACTTAACAAAAACATAAAAAATGTATGAAACTAAAACAAATAGCCTTGGATTGCCTCCCAAGTAGCGCCTTTCTTTAATATTTTTGGTTAGACACGGCCGGAACCCTCAAACAAGATAAATTGGATCCTTGAGGTGTACAACTTTCACTTCTTCAACAGAGAATCCTTCATAATAAGGTTTGAGACGATGGCCATTCACCACGAACTTCTTCTCCGTCTTTAAACTTTGGATCTCCACTGCACCATAATGAAACACATTAGAAACGACAAAGGGGCCAATCCAACGAGAACGCAATATACCGAGAAAAAGTTTTAGTCTCGAGTGATACAAGAGGACTTTTTGCCCTACTACAAAAGATTTCCTTGAGATTTGCTGATCATGGAAGATTTTACTCTTTTCCTTGTAGATCGTGGCATTCTCGTATGCCCCATTCCTAATCTCTTCCAATTCTTGTAACTGCAATTTTCTTTGGACCCCCGCCTCTTCCAGGTTCATGTTGCACTGTTTCACTGCCCAAAACGCCTTGTGTTCGAACTTCACGGGAAGATGACAAACCTTATCGAAAACAAGTCTGTACGGGGACATCCCAATCGGCATCTTATACGCACTGTGGTACGCCCACAGTGCATCTTCTAACTTCAAATTCCAATCCTTTTTGTCCGGACGTACCATCTTTTTCAAGATTGATTTAATCTTCCTGTTTGACACTTCGGCTTGACCATTTGTCTGTGGGTGATACGGTGCGAAAACCTTGTGGAGCACGCCATATTTTTGAAATAGGGCAGTAATAGTCTTATTACAGAAGTGCGTGCCCCTATCACTCACCACAGCTCTCGGTATCCCAAAGCGGATAAATATGTTAGACTTTAGAAACTCTGTCACCACTCTAGAATCATTAGTACGGGTGATTTTTGCTTCCACCCACTTGGAGGCATAATCAATCGCAAGTAAGATATATACGAAACCAAAAGACAAGGGAAAATGCCCCATAAAATTTATCTCCCAAACATCAAAAATTTCAACAAACAACATGGGGGTTTGGAGCATTTGGTCCCTACGAAAAGTATTTCCCACCCATTGACACTTATCACATGATTTACAAAATAAGTACGCATCTTTAAAAAGGGTGGGCCAATAAAAGCCACTCTCCAACGCCTTGCGAGCTGTTCGTTTAGGCCCAAAATGCCCTCCACATGCAAACGAATGATAGAAATTCAAAATAGAGTAGAATTCACATGCACTTACACACCTTCTTAGCACTTGATCCGAGCATTGTCTCCAAAGGTAGGGGTCGTCCCAAATGTAGTATTTCGCATCACTTTTCAACTTGTCTCTACTAGCCTTTGGCCACCCTGCAGGCAATTGATTAGTCACTAAGAAATTTACAATATCAGCATACCAGGGTGCCGACAAATCAACGGCAAGTAGTTGTTACTCTGGAAATGTCTCTCTCAATGGTTGCTCTTTCTTATGTGTCAGCAAGAGGCTCAAGTGATCTGCAACCAAATTCTCTGCCCCACTTTTATCTTTTATCTCCAAGTTGAACTCTTGTAGGAGTAGGATCCATCTGATGAGCCTTGATTTTACGTCCTTTTTCGTCATCAAGTACCTCTAGACTATATGATCAGAGAAAAATGTTACTTTTGCACCTAATAAATAAGGTCTAAATTTTTCTAATGCAAAAACAACAGTTAGTAATTCTTTCTCCGTTGTAGAGTAGTTGAATTGAGCTCCGTTCAACGCCTTCGATGCATAGTAGATTGCATGCGCCGCCCTGTCAATTCTTTGTCCCAACACTGCTCCCACTGCGTAGTCGTTTGCGTCACACATTATTTCGAATGGGAAACTCCAGTTTGGGGGTTGAATGACGGGCGGTGAGGTTAATGATTCCTTCAATTTGTCAAATGCCATCATGCACTCTTCAGTGAAATCAAATGCTACATTCTTTTGCAACAGCTTGAATAGGGGCGCTCCAATTTTGGAGAAATCTTTAATAAATCTCCTGTAGAACCCTGCATGACCCAAGAAAGAACGCACTTTCCGTACACTTACGGGGTAAGATAAAGCAGAAATAATACGACTTTCAGTTTATCTAACTCTATGCCCCTAACCTACACTACATGTCCTAAGACAACACCATACTCCACCATGAAATGATATTTTTTTCAATTAACAACTAAATTTGTCTCTATGTATCGCTTCAGAATTAAAGCTAAATTCTCAAGGCATTCTTCAAAACTATCTTCATACACACTAAAATCATCCATAAACACCTCAATAATCTTTTCTACATATTCGGAGAATATACTTACCATACACCTCTGGAAAGTTGTTAGAGTATTGCAGAGGCCGAGAGGCATCCTCCGATAGGCAAACGTGCCAAATGGGCAGGTGAATGTAGTTTTCTCCTGATCCTCTGGTGCTATCGCAATTTGAAAATACCCTGAAAAATCATCAAGAAAATAATAGTAAACACGACCAGCCAACCTCTCTATCATCTGATCAATAAAAGGTAGAGGAAAGTGATCATTTTTTGTCACTGCATTCAATTGCCGATAATCGATGCACTGGCGCAGTCTTGTGGGTTTTCTCACCGGGACCATCTCCCCTTCTTGGTTCTTTTCTACAGTCACTCCCGCCTTTTTCGGGACTACCTGAGTTGGGTTAACCCAGGGACTGTCTGAGATAGTGAAGATGATCCTCAATTCCAGGAGTTTAAATATCTCCTTCTTTACCACTTCCATCATTAGTAGGTTCAATCTTCGTTGTGCCTGTCTTACCGACTTTGCATCATCCTCAAATCGAATCCGGTGCATGCATAAGGAAGGGCTAATCCCCTTGATGTCTGCTATGCTCCACCCAATCGCCTCCTTATGATCTCGAAGAAGACGAATAAGGTTGTCTTCTTGCCTTGGTGACAGGTGTGCAGATATGATGACCGGCTGTGTCTCCTTGTCCCCGAGAAATGCATACTTCAAATGCTTTGGGAGAGGTTTAAGTTCCAACTCGGGTGCCTGCACAACAGAAGACAACAATTTTGTTTGAGTTTCTGGTACAAAAAGGAAAGCAAGCTCATACCTAGGAGAAATTGGCAGGAGCGAATGCAAAGCTCCAACCGCACGGTATAACTCATTACTTATTTCTACATCAAGAGCTGCCCCCAACTCAAGATGTTTGGCCAAAGTTACTGCCAGTGCATCTTCTCCACCCAATTCGAACGTTTCATGTACAAGGGGCTCAATAACACTTAAAGAAAAAACAGAGTTAGCCTTATCCGAGTATTTCATCGCATCAAAGATATTAAAATTCATCAATTTTCATCAAACTCCATTGACAAAGTACCATCATTTACATCTATTTTTGTCCTAACAGTGCTTAAAAATGGACTACCTAACAAAATAGGTGACGGATTTAGTGACATTTCATCCCCCATGTTTAGGACATAAAAATCTGTAGGAAAAACTAACTCATTGACCTGTACCAAAACATCTTCAACTAACCCCTCTGGGTAAGCGTTGGTACGGTCTGCTAGTTGAATAATAATACTTGTGCCTTTTAATGACCCAAGATTTAAAAAGGCGTAAATAGTCTTAGGCATAACATTAATTGACTCCCCAAAATCCAACATCGCTTTCCTAATCGGGGTATCTCCTATTTTACAAGGTATGGTGAACATACCTGAGTCCTCACACTTGAGAGGGAGTTTCCTTTGGAGTATTGCTGATACATTTTCTCCCACTGTCACTCGTTCATCTCCTTTTACCTTTTTTTTGTGGGTGCACAGATCTTTCAAAAATTTGGCATACTTTGGTATCTGCTTGATTGCATCCAACAATGGGATGTTGATCTCCACTTTCCTGAATACATCCCAAAGCTCTTTTTCCTTCTCTGCCTTCTTTGTTTTCTCCAACTTGCAAGGAAAAGGAGGTAAGTTAGATTTAATAGGAGGTGAAGGAGTGAATGTTACCTTAGGATTTTCGCGAATGCGCCCTTCCTCTTCAATCTCTTTTTCTATCTCCTCCTCATTTTTGCTCTTTGGATTTTTCACTTTAGGTCCCTCCACTTCCTTGCCACTCCTCAGTGTCATGGCACTTATATTTCTGAGATTTGCCTCGGATTGCGATGACAATTTCTCATAAACGTAGGACTCCACGCGGTTGATAGCAGTTGCCATTTGGCTCATTCGAGCATCCATATCTTTCATATCCGCTTTGGTGTCTTGCTGGAATTGGGTAGTGCTCGTGGTTAAGGCTCTGATCTCCTGTTGAATCTGAGTAGTAGTCGTGGTCAGGCTCTTGACAATATCCTCCAGAGAGCTTCCCGAATTGGAGGGCGAGAGTTGAGGTTTTGTTTGTCATGGCTGCTGAAACCCTGTGGACGATGTGGGAAAGAATTTTGTGGCCTATTCCCATAGCTGAAATTGGGATAGTCTCTCCAACCCGAATTGTACGTGTTGGAGTACGGATCATACTGCCTACGGGGCGCGGGCACGCCTCCAGTCATGTTCACCTGTTCTGCCCCATCCTCTTGCAAAAGGGGACATGTGTCCGTGCAGTGGTCCATGCTTGTGCAGATTCTACAAACCTTCGCTCGTGGCGTGTTCCCCATGGCTAATTGCCTAATAGCAGATGCCAATTCTGACAGTTGTTGCTGAATGGATGACGTCTCTACCTCGTTAACCCTACGGGTGGGGTTGCACTCACGGAAGCCAAATTGCTGAGAGTTTTCTGCCATGGCTTCGATAAGCTCCCATGCTCCCTTCGGTGTCGTGTTTTCCAGTGCTCCTCCACTCGCAGCGTCAATGATACTCCTGTCTGTAGACTGGAGCCCTTCATCGAAGTACTGGATCAACAGTTGTTCACTAATTTGATGCTGCGGGCATCTAGTGCACAACTTATTGAATCTTTTCCAGTAGTCATACAAGGACTCTCCGGGATACTACTTAATGCTGCATATCTCCTTCCTCAAACTCGCGGTCCGGGATGCAAGATAGAATTTTTTAAAAAAATTCTTTTTCAATTGTGCCAATGTGGTAATACTACCTACGGGTAAGTAGTATAGCCAATCTTTAGCTGCATCCTTGAGAGAGAAAGGGAAGGCTCTTAATCTAATTTGCTCTTCAGTGACCCCAGGAGGTTTCATGCTCAAGCAAATCATTTCGAATTTCTTGACGTGTTTGTGGGGTTCTTCGCCAGAGAGACCATGGAACGAGGGTAGGAGGTGAATCAACCTCGATTTCAGCTCGAATGAGGTATTCTCAGCCAGAGTTGGGAACGTAATGCACAAGGGCTGGTGAGTCAACTCCGGAGTAGCCAGCTCCCTTAATGTTTGGGTGTTGGCCATGCTAAATTCGTCTTCTACTGATTCGTTTGCAGTAGATGTTTGCCATTCTTTTCGTCTCCTGGTCTCTTGCCTTCGCTTGCGCGCTGCCTTCTCAACCTCAGGGTCGTATACCAATTCACCTGTGCAAGAAGAACGGGGCATAAACTAGCAAAAACACCAAGAAAAAAAACTGAACTAAAAAAAAATAAATATTTCAAACGCCAGTCCCCAATAACGGCGCCAAAAATTGACAGGTGTTGAACTTGTGCAATAATAATAAATAAAACCTAACTACCACCTGAAGCAGTCAATAATCAGTTCTAGTACTGGAGCAGGGACTCTAGGTGTGCAATGGGTTACTTGATTCACCCTGTTCTCGAAGAGTTTGCTTTATCCGATATATTTGAATTAATTATTTAACTGAATTTACTAACTAGTAGACAGTGGCAAGCAGAGTCGTTTCCTCAGGGACTAGCGAGAAATTTTTTTTTTTTCAAGTCAAGATAAATGGGGATTTTCAGGATTAAATGCTAACTAAATGAATGAAATGCAGAAAATAATTAATTAAAAGAAATAATTAGAGAAACTCCAGCCAAAAGTACACTTCAGAAATAGTTCATGCACTGATCATCGATTCACAGATAATTTCAACATTTATTAATAAATTAGTTATAGTTGTCATGCACGCAATAACACAACTAATCTTTCCTTAATTTCTCGATAGTTAAGGTACGACCGTTAACTATTTTTCTAATCTAAAAACAACCCTAGATACGAACGTAGGATTTAATTTCTAGATTGCATTAATAATTAGAAAGGCCCAATTCTAACTAATAAACACTCTACGAGAGTTTATTTAATTTAGATCATATGTTCCCCTGACATAAATCCAATTACGCCAGTTGCTACTGAGATAGAGATAACGAACAATTACGGATTCAATTACCCCTATTTAGCAAAATAGCCTATATGAACAATTAATTAGTGCGCACTAATCAATCATATACAAGGGCTATAACAATTAGAAGCAGGAAACATATAAATACCACTAAATGAAGAAAATAATTAAAAACGGTTTAGATCTCACAATGATTGCTGAACCAATTCGTCAGTTGCCCCCTTGACTAGAATTAGAGAATTAGCCCTCCATTAATGGAGGACAAACCACGCGTGGAGAATTGGGAAAGGTTGCCAAATCGGATCTTTCAATTTCGGTCAACAACCGAAGACAAGAACAAGGAAATTGATTACTCTCATTGGTCTCCAGAAGCCCGAACGTACGAGGAGTCAAATTGCTCCCTTCAATTGTATCAAACAAGGGTAAAAAGCGTTAACTACAAGTCAACAATGGCGGCTGGCCTTTTGTTGTCTTTTTCCCAAATTGCCTACAAAGACATGCGAGAGTTTCTTTTTCTTCCTTCTTCAATTTCGGTCAAAGCCAGATTGAAAAACAATTCAAAGGTCCACAATTGCGGCTAGCCTCTTTTCTTCCTTTGTTCTCACAAAACATACGAGAAAGGGTTTTTTCCAATTGCTTTCTACTCAATTTGGTTAGTGCAAATGGAGAAGCCCTTTTTGTAAAGTCAACCCCGGTAGCTTTTGTCCCCTGATTGTTTTTAAAGCCACGGCCACCGAAAAAAGTAAAAGTAACCTAAGCCAAAACGAAAATCCCCTAAAACAAGTAGTCCCCCGAAAATGGAGGAAGGGATTTCCTCTTATCCGAAACTGGTATTCAAAGAAACAAAACTCCCTCAAAAAAAAAATAAAATCCATTATAATTTAATTTCTTCAACTTCTCAAGCGGGCCCCATTGCTTGAAGTGCCCCACGTACGACAAATCCTCTAAATTTTGACTTTTAAGCGCTTTTCATCATCAGTTCCTACAATTAGCACCAAAATCATATCTGAGTAGAATCTACCCAATTAATGTAATATTTAGTTAAACAATTGTGAAAAATTACCCAAAATATCCCAAGAAAATGCACCCTATCATGATACCTTTTTTCTTTCATATTTTGTCCGCTTCTATTAAGCTTTCAAAATCAATCACAGTGGTTGACAAGCTTCAAAATAGGGCAATTTTTTTATTTTGAAAATGGCCATTGTTTCCAACCAGATTCAATCCACATCTGAGTGAAAGCAAAAATGTACATTACTCTTGTTTATTTTGAGAATTTGAAATGATACTTTAGCCGTTCGTTTCTCTATTTATACAGATTTTATCATTTGTTCTCTCATTTGAGCCTTAAAAGGTACAATTTCATTTCAAATAAAAGTCTTAGTGATAATAACCCTACATTGAAAAAATTTTCAAATGTCAAAAGGGAATGGATTCTCCCAATGGCCTATTCTTTATTTTGGTTGTCATGCGAAGTAAGAATGATACTTTGGTCATCGTTTCTACTATCTAAACACTGTTTATCTTTTGCATCCTCATTTGAACTTAAATTGGTGGTTCCTTTTAAAAGCACTTGTGGTTGCACCCCACATTGGGGAAGAAAATTGAAGAATTTTTCAAAAATAGCAAAAATGCTAAAATTAAAAAAAAAAGAGAGAAACTACAAGTTGGAGGAATTTGATTATACTATTGATGTTTGGATTTCAATATTGAAAAAAGAGAGGGGGTATCTATACTCTAAAAGTTAGGGAGTTTTTCAATTTTATCATTGATATTTGGGATTTCGATATTGGCAAAAAAAAAAAAAAACAATGTGAAGAAAAAAAAGAGAAGAAAAGAAAATGCAATGATATTCAATACTGAAACCTCTCTAGTGATGGATGATAAAAGTCAAAATAGAGTCGATGATTTTTGAGTCCAAACTGGGGCAATTTTTGAAAAGGAATGCGATCGTAAGTGTAATGTTCTTGAAAATCTTGTTTCTTTTAGCTATCATTGTGAAAGTCACATTACAAGTTCATAAAGTTTATTGCTGACTTATCTTTCATGACAACTCAAAATAAGAATCATGCCTCTAAAGAATCTACCAATCACTCGTGATCATAAGACCATAACCTGTTTTCATATGTTTAGCTATCATTTGTACCCATATATTACAAGTTTATAGAGTTTATATGTTGACTGAGTTTTCTCAAGAAGTAAGAGTGATAAACTCTTTGCTTTTACCAAGATGTGATATTGAATGGATTAGACATAATCTGTACACAAAAGCAAGACAGATCCTGATATGTCATTTCTCTTAGCCACCTCAAAATCAAGAATAATACCGCTTGTTTGGACCTAAAGGATAAGCTAATAAGAAAAGTGATCACTTTCTCTAAACACCGATCCTAAAGTGAGGATGAAATTTTTTGCAACTTGGTCTTATTTTAAGAGATTCATCATGGAGTCTTCTACATGAGTTTGAACCCGACATTTAAAATTCTTCATTTGAAAAATGCAATTTCTATTCACATTGCATGTTAGTATGTGATTATTTTTCTAAATTTTAGAAAATACAGTTTTGTTACTTTGTTCAAAATAAATGGATAGTCAGTCAAAAAAAAATTTTGTAATTAAAATAGGTCCAAATTTGGGTAAATTTTTGTAATACATTTGTGGGATTCCACCCACGAGTGAAATAATATACTTTCGAATCTATCGTTCAAAATTCAACTTTGATAAGATTACTCCTTTCATGAGTAGTAATTGCATCATTTTTCAAAATAAAGTAAGAAATTTTTGTACATATTGTACTTTGAAAAATCCCATTAGTGCAGGTGCTTATGGCTGAAAATTGACGAAAAAGTGCAAGTCAAAATCTTACAAATTCGAAGGTCAATCATGAATAAAAAAAAAGAGGACAACAATATTACATGATAAAGTGGAAGATTAACTCATTCATTCAGAAAGAGTACATACTTCAGTAAAAAAAAAGGGCAAAAAGTAAAGAAATTCAGTCAGAATTAAATTGGGATAATTTAAAAAAAAAAGCCCTACACTGGGCTAAATTTTAAAAAATGCGATTTTAAAAGTCATCTCAATTTCACTGTATGATCTGCTTTCAGACACCAACTGTTATTTTGTTGGATTTGGATTTTATTCCACCAACCATTATTTTGTTGGGTTTGAATTTTATCTTACCAACTGTGTTGGACTTGAGTTTATCTCACCAACCGTTTATTTTGTTGGATTTGGATTTTATCCCATCAACAGTGTTGAGTTGGGATTTTATCCCACCAACCTTTATTTTGTTGGATTTGAATTTTATCCCACCAAACTTTATTTTATTAGATTTGAATTTTATCCCACCAACTTTTATTTTGTTGGGTTTAAATTTTGGATTTTATCCCACCAACCTTTATTTCGTTGGACTTGAATTTTATCCCACCAACCGCTATTTTATTGGGTTTGAATTTTATCTCACCAACCTTTATTTAGTTGGACTTGGATTTTATCCCACCAACCTTTATTTCATTGATTTTGGATTTAATCCCACTAACGTTTATTTTATTGAATTTGAATTTTATCCCATCAACCGTGTTGGGTTTGGATTTTATTCCACCAACCGTTTATTTTGTTGAGTTTGAATTTTATTTCATCAATCGTGTTAGGGTTGGATTTTATCCTACCAACCTTTATTTTGTTGAGTTTGAATTTTATCTCACCAACTTTTATTTTGTTGAGTTTAAATTTTATCCCATCATCCTTTATTTTGTTGGATTTAGGTTTTATCCCACAAACTTTTATTTTGTTGGGTTTAGATTTTATCCCACCAACGTTTATTTCATAGAATTTGGATTTTATCCCATCATCTTTTATTTCGTTGGTCTTGGGTTTTATCCCATCAACTTTTATTTTGTTGGGTTTGGATTTTATCTCACCAATCATGTTAGGTTTGGATTTTATCCCACCAACCTTTATTTCATTGGGTTTGGATTTTATTCCATAAACTTTATTTTATTGGGTTTGAATTTTATCCCACCAACTTTTATTTTATTGGTTTTGAATTTTATCCCACCAAACGTTTATTTTTTTGGATTTGGATTTTATCCCACCAACATTTATTTCATTGGGTTTGAATTTTATCCCACTAACCTTTATTTCATTAGATTTGGATTTCATCCCACTAACCGTTTATTTTGTTGGGTTTGAGTTTTATCCCACCAACCTTTATTTCGTTAGGTTTGAGTTTTATCCCACAAACTGTTATTTTATTAGATTTGAGTTTTATCCCACCAACTTTTATTTTGTTGGGTTTGAGTTTTATCCCACCAATTTTCGTTTTATTGGATTTTCGTTTTATTCCATCAACTTTTTATTTTCTAAGGTTTGGTTTTTTTTTAATCCATTAGGTTTCACTAATTGTTTGGAATTAAGTCAGATACTGCCGACAAATCTAAACATGCACTCTAGTTTCAGAACTCACTTTTTTTGTTTTGATTCAGTAACAGTTGGAGCAGATAGGTAAGTAATTTGGTATCCATATCTTTGTCTTGAGTTTTTTCGAAACTCAAACAAAGTGGGACAAACTATAGACACCAATTTTTTTCAAAAAATTTTGTAAATTTTTTATGATTATGTCTTTGTTTATATCATTATTTAAATGATCATTTTTATTTTTATTTTTGTAGGAAAAAGCTAAAAAGAAAAGAAGGAAAGGAAGAAAAAAAATCAAAATCAGATTTTTGCAAAAAAAAAAGAAAAAAAAATCATTCCTAAGCACGCGCGCCATTCTTCTTGAATGGTACAAACCCACAAACTAGAAAACAATACAAGGAAGTTGCAGTTGCCATTTGATTCCATTTTCACTTGATTTTTTTTGCATTTTTTCTTTCCATTCAAACCCCTCAGTACACAGACACGTAACCGCAACAAAAAAATATAAAAAAAGATCTAAAATCAAGCCATCTAATGGCTCTCAAAGTGCTACAAAAAAATGGGTTTCATAGGAGCCATTGAGATGAGGGTTTGGCAACCCTTATCTCATATAAATGGAACAAAACAGTGCATTGGAGAAAGAGGATGAGAGGGAGAGGCGGCGGACAAGAAAAATAGAGAGGAGGGAGAGAAAATCGAGGAAGAAAAGGAAGAAAAGTGCAGAAAATTCTGGTGGAAAAAACCTGAGCTAGGGTTGACGGGTAGGGGGTCCTTTTTCAATCTTTGTAGAGCCTCTTTGGAGCAAGCATTGGTTTCTCGGTAATCTATGATGATCAAGGAGGAAGATTGGTGTTGAAAATTTTTGGAAAAAATTGCTACAACATCTTCAAATTTGGCCTTGAACTTGCTGCCTTTGTCACCCTTAAAAATTCTGCAGCGAGCTTGATTGCCAAATTCCAGCATTGGAACGCACCTTTCTTGGAATTCTCCACATTTGCTTGCTGTCAAAAGGTAGCCCGTTCATCCCTTTTCTTTCGTGTATACCCAAATATGCAACAAATGTGCCGAAATTTGCTCCATTTGTTCTTGTTTCTTTCTTTTTTCTGCAGTATTTTTTTTATGGATTATTAGCTTAAGATCATGTTTGTATATGATTAAATATGATATCCAAGTGATGAGATTTGATTAAGCTCCCAGGCTGTAAAATCTTGTTTTGGTCCAAATTTTGATGTTTGTCAGCGGCATTTTGCGTTATGATGAAATAAGAAGAAGTTGCAGAAACCTTCTTCGAAGCTTGCATGGATAATTTTCAAAAATTGCGTTTAGACCCCTTAATTTTCACCTAATTATACTATGATCCAAAATCTGGAAATTTAAACCAATTTTGCCCCTTTTAAGTTTTAATCCTCCTTTTCATATTTTAAGTGGTTTTTTGGGCAGAATAATTCTGAATTTTAGGACAATTATAATTTAATGATTTTAGTTGATTTGTTTATCTTGTTGGGTTTGGTAAAATACTTTAGATTTTGGGTTAAGGGTTATTTGCTTGGGTTTTGGTGGTGGGTTTTAGTTATTTTGATTGGATTTTAATATGGGTTTGAGAGGCCAAACCCATGCATTTTCGGTTGGGTTTGTTTGGTTAAAATTATGGGTTGGCCTGTGTATTTGTCCTTGGATTTTTCGCTGGGTTTGGGGGGCTTTGGCCGAAAGAAGAAATAAAATAGCCTAGTGGCTTGTTTCCTTAAGAGATCTGGTAACGTTTATTGCATTACAGTCCCTGGATTCTCGAGTATTTTTATTGTGGCTCTAAAAACTTTTGATATCTTTTAATTAGGTTTGTAATGTAATTACAATTTGGTCCCTGAGCTTTGTTGTTCTTTGATTTGACCCCTAATTTTTATAATAATTATAATTTGCCCCCAAAAACTTTCTTAATTTTTACAATTAGATCCCTAATAGCTTTGATTTCTTAAATATAAGTTGCTTTTCTTCTTTAATTGTTAATTATATTTCATTTAAATGCTTTAATTGGTAGATTTCATGGTTATTTCATTTCTTTATAATTTATTTGTTAATTAAATTGGTGTCTTGACCATTTTGTTGATTTTTGGAATATAAATAGGATAAATTTCACCCCATTTAATCACCACTTCAAGGGAGGTACCTTCTTTTATTATTTTAAATCCTCTTATGTGCTCCTATGTGTTTATTACGCGTAATTGCATGTTTTGAGTGTTTTTTCCTTTAATTACTCATTTTATTTATTTTAAATTTCATTTATTTTATTTAATTTTGATGATTATTTGTGAGGCATTTAAATGTCAAATTATAATAAATAGGCGCTCAAGATATGTATTTAGCTAGATTATGTAATAAATAGGTTTTAATTTTTGCTAAAAATGTAATTAGTTAGATAAATGTAATTGTTAGATTATTATTTTTAAAATTCCCTCCTTTAGATTGTAATTAGGGCCCCGAATGTAATAGTTAGACTTTAATTTGCGTTTATTTGCTTGTATGCTTGTATGCTTACGTATTTATTCGCTTTCACTAGGGTTTGCATCTAGAAAATTATACTTAGGTGTTATGTGCTATATGTATATTATGTGTTTACTTATTTTAATTATGCTTTCATATGATTTATTTAGTTATAATAAATGCATGACGTCACTATAATAGGCCAATGCTAGTTGTGGCCATTCTCCCCAATTTCTTACTAGTCCAACGCTAGTGAAAACTTGTAGAAATGAGTTAGTCCAATGCTAAATCCTTTAGGCCGTTTTCGCGCTAGATTCACATCTTGCATGACATTCATCGCATTTCATGCATGTTTTTTTTTCATTTTTAAGATACTTTCTCATCTTGCATGATATTTCCTCTATCCATTATCTCTCTTATCTCTATGTGCGCAAAACATGACATTTAGAATTGCAATCCATTTAGGAAATTAGAAATAGGCTATTTCATTTGTTTGATTAGGTTTGAAGAGTCACCCTTCAAGTATAGAAAAGGAACGAGTGTGGCTTTTTTTAACATTAGCACGTTCTCATCCCCTCTATAAAAAGAAAAATTGAGTCATGAATCTTAGTCCCCCATATCCGTTATGTTACATTTCTCTCCTTTAGGTCACGTATATTTATATATTATAACTCTTTTTATCTTTGAATCTCATTCTTGTATATTCGTGACATCTTTTAAGAATCATTTTTGGACATCACAATTAATATGATTTGTACCAATTAAACTTTAAAGAGATATTTCGACCCTCTCGATATCCATTAGGTCTAGATTTGCATCCATGTAGAAACATCCAAATGTGATAAGTTTTACAGGTTAGAATAAGAAAATTTTCAACTAAATCTCGTAATTAACTTTGCTTAAGTTGAAAGAGTGCCTTGGGTTTGATTCTATCAAATCTTTGCCTTCCCTTTCTTCAACCATGACTCCCGAACTCTTTTCTCTTGTTTTTCAAAAGCTTGAAGTCTTCCAAAAAGGTTTTTATTCATTTTTTATTTAAAAAAAATATATTTTGGGTGATTTGGTACACCTAAACTTGATACCAAGTGGTGACTCCTATTTTTTCTTAAAATTCATTTTTAGACTATTATTTTGGACCCAAATCGTCACACTTTTAAGTCCCATTTTAGTCCCTTTTTCCTGATTTATTTTTCTAAAAATCAAAAACTCATTTTTCTATTTCTAAAATCAATAAATACATTTTTTCTACTCTAAATTTTATTTTTCAAAAAATGGGGCACAACAATTTTCATAGTAGTAGTAGTAGTAGTGATTTTATTCAAGTCAAATATGACCATCCCAAAGCTCTTGTAATGTTTATTTATTTTATAGTTTAATAAACTAAAGGGTTGACATCCCTCCCCTATGAAAGGGTTTTGCCATTAAAAAAATGTCCTTTTCTATTTAATTGTGGAAAAAAATGGATTTATGAAGACATGTATGAAAAGCAATAAATTTTTTAGTGATTGCCAATCATATTGTGTGCGATATTGAGGATGACACCTCATTCAAAGTTAAAAATATGATGTCCTTTTTAATGAAAATCCAAAATCAATGGATTATTTTTAGGAATCACTTAATATTCTACAAAAAAAAAATCCACACTTGAAAGAAAAAAACAGCATGCTTAGTTTGAAAAAAGAAAAGAAAAGAAATGCATAAGCTTGGATAAAAAAAAAATAAAAGGTGATGGACCTCGCATTTGACGAATGCAAGGTTTCCTTTTTTTGGATCAAAAATTCGGTGGGACATCGCATTCATCGAATGCAAATTTACTCATTTCACATATTACAAATGCAAAGACTCTTTGGCAGAATCCTACACTCAACACATCCTTTTTGTAGAAACTTTCTAAAATTCATCATCCACTTGAAAATTTCTCTTGCTTGATGACAGAGTAAAGGATGTTAGCATTGTAAGCTATCAAGTAATGTGGCCTAAATTTGAACAGTATGTGGCAAACTTGAAAAGAAACACCTGTGCATGCATGTTATGGGAGATAAGTGGCCTACTATGCATTCATACAATAGCTACCATGATCACATGTAGAAGAGATGCTCTCACTAGTACAACTCCATGTTTTTCAAAGGAGATATTCATCAGAATTTATGACAATGTTCTTTAGCCAATCAGTAGCTGTATGCATTGGCCTCATTCAGAGCACTTGGAAATGGAACCTTCTATTCCATATACACATGCTGAAAGGCCTAGGAAAGCAAGGAGTAAGGACATTACAAAGGAAAAGAACAGTGCAAAAAAGTTGAGGAAAATGGTTGTTATGCATTGTAGAAAGTGTGGAAATGAAGGCCAAAATGCAACAACTTGTAAACAAGACAATCAGTAGGGAGAGGCAACTAATACTTCTATCTAAAATGTTAGAAGCAGGGAAAGGGTAATGTCTTGATGCTTAAATTTTTTTCCCTCACATTATTTAGCCAAGTTTTAGAATTGGTTGGTAACATCCACCAAGGTGTATGAAGAGATAGCAAGAGCAGCAACAGGTTACTCAACCACAATAAGAAGTTCAGCAACAGGAAACACCTATAACTTTGGTAGATGAATAGATTATGTCTTAGCAGCAATAATAGGCACCTGGTGTTGAACAGCAGTAGCAACCACAAGAGCATGAGAATGAGCAAGTTGACTAGCAGCCAATACCTAGATCAGGTTCATCTCACCACTAATGTCCACCAACAAGGAAAAAGGGCCAAACTTACAAATTCTAATAGAGTTGGATTAACATGAATTACACTTATCTCGGCAAGCAACCACCATACACAATTAGAATGTGGAGAGGTAAATGGGCCGAGAATAAGTATCTCTAGAAGAGGCACTATTGGTTTAAGTGCAACTGTAAATTCTTGTGAAGAGGCTGATCAAGCTGCAAGTGGTAAAGCTTTCTCAAATGAAACTAGGCGTGGCAGTGTCTTTCGAAATTGTGCTGGAGTACCAAAGGGAAGAGGACAGCCAACAAGCAAGAAATAATATAGCCAAACCAATGATATGAGTTAGGACTTTTAGTCTTTTGTTATTGGTATTCACTAATGATGTGGTAGTCAGGTGTGATTTTTGTTATGACTATATGTCTTTTGTTATTGGGACCACTGTAATTTGTTTTGTCAAATTGTTCTATTCTAAATACAATGTTTTGTCTATCTAGATTACAACACTTGTTTGACCATTTACTCACTTTTTTGTCAATAACACCCATCAACATAAACCTCTAGCCCTAATAAAAGCAACAAATACAAACTTGCTTTCTTAAAACACGTAAGGTGACATCACATTGCATTAGAAAACATTTTTTTCTACCTTTACAATGGCTAAATCAAATAATTCTCATACAAAAAAGTGTTACACATCAAAGCACTGTTCTAGCTCCTAAACTATTCAACTAGCCATATATTGGCCTATAAACTTATTTTCCATGCATTATTATGGCCCTTAAACTAATTTTTCCTGCACTAATGATGGCCCTAAACTAATTTTCCTTGCACTATTATGGCCCCTCAATTTCATCTCCCTATTCATATCTCAGTCTTTTAGTCACAGCGATTCGATTTCATTATCAGTCCTAAAGCCCCATAATGCAATTGCAAGTGCAATTACCCTGTATGCCACTACAAGTGCCACACGAAGTTGTTTCTTTTTGTTGCATATCTTTGAATATTATCTTCCAAACCCCAAATTTTGGCCTCCATTCTTTGCACTTTGCACTCCAATTTAGTTGATTTATCTTTAGCCTTTTCTAGCTCTTTTTCTATTCGGCTAATTCGTCTAATCAATTTAGGTATGATTTGAAAGGAGCACGCACATGGTCATCCGCCCATGCTTAATACTTGTAGCCCTCACCCTAAATCATAGTAAGTATTTAGTGCATTATTCCTCCCCATTATATTTACCTTTGAAAGTGCACATTTAGCATATCTTCGACCCAAATTGCAATTGGTCCATGATGATTTTACCACGCATTGCACCCCACATGCTCAGGTAGGAGGCTCGAGATCTCTTCGAAACATGTTAGGCCTCTTCTCTTCCTCTTTTCTTCCCCTTTTGTTTCATCATCTGCTTCTCTGGCCCTAATTTCATCAAATGCCCATACAACGAAGCCTTTGGGGGTATTATATTGGGAGTTTTTGTCTATTCAATCGTTTTGTTACCTCATGATTCCATCGCCTCTAATGGTGTAATCTAACAAAAGTTTTTAAATTCAGCATTTTATTATTTGGGGGCTTATTTGTGACAATTTATAGTTGAGGGGGCAAAATCGAGCAAAATTAATAGTTTAGGAGCCTGTCGGAAAGTTTCCTTGTTAAAAATTAAGGCAAGAACAGTGTCTACACTTAAAGAAGTTCCTAATAAGTAGAAATTAACTAACATGATAACCTATCACAAAGAAGACAATAGTAGTATATCCCAATTGAAAATCATTTTTAGGGTTTTCGAAGATTAATCAAACAGCTGAATTTTGACAAATTTTGTGTATCCCAAGTAGAAGCTCATTTTCTTAACAATAATACAACAATATGAGCGATTAAGATTTATACATTAATTACACAAATGGTCTTAAATTCGCATACAATAGTTCGAAGGTAGCTGCTCTTTCATTTCTTTACACTTATTAACATTTTTTTTCTCAATGGATCCACCAATGAGTCAAATCATGAAATTCTTCAAGATTTTTACTAGTGAATTGGACTTATATCTATAGTACGGGGTGTTAATGCTTCTCGTTTTCGGTAGAGAGAGAAAGTGAGATGAAATGATTTTTTCGTATTAGTTCCACCTCTTTAGATTGTTTTGATAAATCTTCATTATCCATAATTAAGTATTGGATAAAATACATGAACCCCATTGTGGTATTGTCGAAACTACAAAATCCCACTATTCTTTAAAAGCCTCCACATAACATCCTTATAATTTTACCTAAAGTGAAGTTTGGCGTTAACAAATTTTGTAAACTATAAGTAGCATAAAATTTTACAAGATTAAAAAAAAAAGTCAATTGTGTGATCAATGTAAGGTCAAACTCCTTTTATTATTGGTGCCCAAATTCCTTTGACTAAACTATCATGGGTGCTTTTACAAATGTAAAATCTTTTGAAACACTTTTAAAAGTTTTAAAAATTATCCATGCTCCCTCTTCTTCTTTCCTCCCCATCCTCTCTCCATCCCCATCACCCACTACCACTGCCCGCCACTTGCCACCACTCCTTCTCTTCTCTCCTTTCTCCCATTTCCCTTTTTCTCCTCTTCTTCCCTTTTTCCCTCCCTTTCCCTATCCCTTTTCTCGCCCCTTCCCCTCTCTCTTCCTCCTCTCTAGCAACCAAATCATTGCCAGAATTCCTTTCTTCTCTCCTCCCTCCCCAATTTCCCTTCCCTCACCTTCTTCATCTTTCCTCTCTCCTTTTTAGGGAAAGAAGAGGAAGAGTAGAAGGGAGGAAGGAAGTGGGAGAAAGGGAGACAAGAGAACAAAGTGGTGGCGGGTGGTAGGGGACAAAGAAGGAAAAAGAGGGAGGCGGTAGTTGTGGTGGCAAAATGGTGGTTGTGTGATAGTGGAGAAAGAAGAAGAAAAGAAATATGGAAAAGGAAAGGAAAAAGGAAAAAAAAAGTGGGGTGGTATGTTGGGGTGGAAGAGTAAGGAAAGAAAAAATAATTTTTCTTAATAAAAAAGAAAAAAGGAAAGAAAAACATAAAGTATAAAATAAATTGTAATCTTGTTAATAAAAAAGGATATAATCTGCTGTCAATGATATAACAAGTCAAAAATCACCTTTCCACTTTAGTTAAAAGAATAAAGTGGACTATGTGGGAGTTTATAAAGAATAGAGGAGTTTTGTACCTTTTAACGATATCACAAAGGCACCATGTATCTTACCCTTAAGTATTTTGTAGGAAAAAAATAAATACACCATAATGTGCAAGAGTTTTGACTTAATAAAAAAAAAGAGAAAGCTCTCAAGTAGTGCAGTTGCACTTGAGCTATTTGTTATATAAAAATTGAAAGATTAATTATATATATATAGATAGTATATATATTATCACCGTTACATATTTGACAACTAATATGAAATTAAAATTAAAATTAAAATTTTATATTATTGTTAAGCATCCAACCATGATAATATATTCACTATCAGTATATATTAAATTAATTCAAAATTAAAATATGTTTTAGACAAGATTAGAGACTAATTATTACAGTAATAAATTGGAAACCAAAACTGCAATTTGCCCTCTTCTATTTCATATCTTTCAGAATTCAGAATTGCTCTTTTTGTCCCTTTGTTATATAGGTTTCTCTCGAGGCATGCGCTGAACTTTAAAAATCTTAAGAGACTCTGGATACTGTTACGCGAATCTCATGAAAAGATGACTAAAGTACAAAAATGCCAACACATGAATTATCAAACTTCAAAGAGGTTGGTGTACAATACGTAAAGTATTATAGGGAAACATGTACCACTCTATTTGTCTTGCTAATAGGAAAAGGTTTGGAACTTTATTGATTTGGGGTTTCTAAAACTGCTGCATAAACAGCTCTTTTTGCTTTTACTGCCAAATTCGTTCAATCTTTATAGCAAAATGCTCAGCCTGAATCTTCTTCCATCCTCAAATGTCACTTTCTTGAAAGCCAGCAGTAGATTTCCCATTAATGATTCACTTTTGAATCAAAATCTGGTGAACAAAAGACGCCAAAGTCGTACTAATCTGTTGTGTCCTTCTCTTCTATTGAACAAAATCTCTGATTTCAGTCAAATCCATGGCAACCCATGTCGGATTCCCTGTTCAAGGTTTGATTTTTCCAAGTTATCCGGACACCCTTTTGGGATTTCTTCAAAGCCCACATCTCAGATTGTGAAATCGGCCTCTGGAATCCCGCAAGAAGAGAGCCCAGATGGGGAAATTGAAGTGGCTAAAGACAACAGCAAGAATTTGCAACTAGCCATCATCTTTGGTCTCTGGTATATTCAGAACATTGTGTTTAATATCTACAACAAAAAGGTGCTCAATGTTTTTTCATTTCCATGGCTTCTTGCCTCTTTTCAGCTCCTTTGTGGCTCTATTTGGATGTTGATTCTTTGGGCTATAAGGCCTAATACGTGCCCAAAAATATCAAAGTCTTTCATTGTTGCACTTCTTGGACCTGCACTGTTTCACACAATAGGTCACATTTCGGCATGTGTTTCATTCTCCAAGGTGGCTGTTTCATTCACACATGTTATCAAATCTGCTGAACCTGTCTTTTCCGTGGTGTTTTCATCGTTTCTTGGCGATACATATCCTCTTACAGTTTGGCTGTCGATACTGCCTATTGTTTTTGGTTGCTCTCTGGCTGCTATCACTGAAGTTTCCTTCAATTTTGGTGGCTTATGGGGTGCTATGATAAGCAATGTCGGGTTTGTTCTACGAAACATTTACTCAAAGAGGAGTTTACAGAATTTTAAGGAAGTGAATGGGTTGAATTTATACGGTTGGATTAGTATAATATCGTTTTTTTATCTATTCCCTGTTGCCTGTTTTGTTGAAGGTTCTCAGTGGGTGGCAGGGTATCATAAAGCCCTTGAAGCGGTTGGAAATTCATCAAAGTTCTACCTATGGGTTATCTTGTCTGGAGTGTTTTACCATCTTTATAATCAATCATCTTACCAAGCACTTGATGATATTAGTCCACTTACATTCTCAGTGGGGAATACAATGAAGAGAGTGGTGGTGATTATTGCTACAGTCTTGGTTTTCAGAAATCCAGTCAGGCCTCTGAATGCGCTGGGCTCTGCTATTGCAATATTTGGGACTTTCTTGTACTCTCAAGCAACTGCTAAGAAGCCTAAGAAAGAAGCATAATGAGAAGGGAGAAAAAAGGAGAACTACTCAAAGATGGTGTTTTTAAAAGTTTTTTTTTTCATTTCTGAATTGTTTAATTAGAACATTTTAGCTTCTGGTTTTCTTAGTTTAAAGCAAAATTTTGTTAGTGTTAGAAGCCGTTGGATAATTATTTCTATCCATTGGGGGATGGGGACTTGGGTGAGGAGGTGACTGTTGTTGTGATCATGATGCATCCCTAGGTGTTGGTATGTTGTGTGTTTTCTAGGAACATCTCAGCAGGTAACTTCTACCGACAGTGGAAACTGTCTGTTATCATTGCTCTTTGGATTCCTCTCTTCCTTGTTGAATTAGTTTTGCCTTTGGGTTTATGCTATCTGGGGTAAATTTTTTATGACAAGCAAGGGAAGACTTTATATCTCTAGCTGTTTGCTATCATTTTGCTGCCCCCGGTTCATCTTTCAGTGCTTTTACTGCTGAGCTTAAGAAACACATTAGTAATACTTGAATGCTAATTGTTTCTTGTACTTGAACGGTCGGAAAGGATATCCTATATTTGTCATTGATGATGCATTATAGCTTCAATTTCCTCTCCTTAGAGAAAAGGATTTCTGTGGCAACAATTCTTTCATGGATTAGGTATTAAATCAGATGATTCCCGCATTCCGAAGTCTGAATCATCTGATACTTGGCCTTTTCAAATGCTTATATTACAAGTTCTGCTAAGCAGTTTGCTGAACGGAGCATTTGTCCATCATCCCTTGCAGCAAAAGAACAGTAATGTTACTTGATAATCACCTTAGTTTCTTTTTGTCTGTCAATAGTATCCAGATTGCCTGCAATGTGTTAATTTAATATTTTTGTTTAAATTGGAGCTACAATGTTTGCGAGGCTGCAGAAATATGTACTTGCCTTAGGTGGTTATGAGCTTGCATACTGTTTCTTGATCTATCATCTCCTATGTTTTCTCTATATAGGCCCTTTTGTGGATGAAAGTATTTCAGGACTGAATTCCTTTTGTTTGGCCTTGCCCCCTTTGTCATCTCTGTTTTCTTCTTTTTTAACAGTTGTAAATGGGAGTAAGTGACTGGATTTTTGGGACATGATTGACTGTGTATAACATACATAAGAATTTAAACCATTTAGCTTTTTTTCTTTTTTTTTTTGGGTCAATGTTGTTTAAGTAATAAGGATCGTAATGTTCTCCATTTGATAACTGAAGCTCTTTGACTGAACTTCTAGAGATATGCATTGGCACGTGATTGATTGATCAGGTCAGAAACTTGGGATTAGCTATTGACAACAGAGATATATGGCTATTGAAGTCAGGATTCAGGATATACACCTAATGGTTTGTTTAATTGTGAGCAATCAAAATACTGAGGCATTACCCCGTGAAAAATTGGTAGACTATAGTCAACTTCAATACTTTTCACTTTCTGTTTGGGGTTCCTCAGATTAATTAGATATTGCGAGAGCTAGTACCCCTTCTGTTTGATTATCTATCACCAATTAGTTAGACATTGAGAAGTACTAAATAAAAGGACACATGATAAAAGGACCAAAAATAGAATGGTTCTCCTTTGCATCAACTAACAGGTATAGCTTCAGAATCTAGTTATCACTCTTATTATTCTTGCCTTCAGCAGCATCCTATTTGTTAAATTTCATGGTGAATGTATAGCATAATTCAGCCTTCAAGCTTTTGGTTTGCTGCTAAGAACAGCTTTGTTTTGTTGCACATTAGTTTTGTAGTAATGTTAACATGCCACATTCTGTTAAGTTCACGTTGGTATTTGTGTTGCTTAATTGCTTCATCTGGGGTAGAATATAATGAAGCAAATCTTGACTTGATCAGTCTTGATTGGAAACATTGTTTAAAATCAGCTGGATTTTGGTTTCAGCTCAAGTTGTTAGCTTAAGTTTCATGAATCCTATGTTTGCTAAGCTAGAGCTTGATAGGCAAGGTCTTTACTGCAGTTGTGTGTTAAAATTCCACGCAAGCCCCTAACTCTAGTTCATTGAGTTATGATTCAAATATCCCTATACGCATGATGTAACTTTCTAGACAAGAAGAATTGGATATACAAAATAATTTTTACTTGAATTGATCTTGGAATTCTAGAATTCTAGTTATGGTTTAAATTCCTGAAGATCTGTTAAATGATTGCTCTTAGATAATACATCAGTGACAGCTTAGAAGACCAAAACTGTAACTGATTGATATTGCCTAAAAAATGGGGTGTCTTTGGGTTTCGATATTTGTGGGTTTTGGTAATTACCAAGCCAGATGTTTTTTTCTTCTACCTAGTGCGGTTTTCTCTCTGGTTTGTCATCTCTACAAAAGCAGGGAGAGACAAGAGAAGGTGCACATATATATTGGCTTAAGCTTGAATACTACTGTTTGGTGTTGTTGCATGCATCCTAGGCAGTGATTGATTTTCATCTGTAATTGCCGTTTATACCAGGTCTTAACCTGAAAGAATTCTGTCTTGGATAAATGATATGTGTGGTTTCATCTGCCTCTGGAGAAAGCTGGAATGTCAAACACATATTGTTATTCTTAAGGGTTTCTTTGTAAATGATTGTTGTCCACATAAGGGATTCTGCATTTGTCTATACCTGCTAGTCTTGTTGGCAATATTTTCCATCGTTAAAACTTCAGTACAGCTTGATTTCTGGTTGTGGTTGTAGAAAAACATATTCTGTTAGGTTTTTCCCTTCTGATGGGATACTTGAAGCTACTTGTTAAGGTTTTCATGCAAGTTTATGACAAGGCAGATGAGTTCATGTTGGAGCTCTGTTTTAGGCCCTCCGTCATGCTAAAATACCAACATGATGGTATAGCCAACTTCTTTCGCCATTTCTTTTTCCCTTTTCAAAACTCTGATTATTGTTTACTTCCAAAAAAATGTAGTTGTTACTGCCCCCTTTACAAGAGGCAAACGAGAGCTAAAGAGTCGAATTAGGTCTTCGAGGCAATTTGCCTTTTGTCAGTTAAAAGTATCAAACTGCAAATACTGGATACCTGCTTGAACTAGTTATGGGAGAGAGCTCATTCTTGTTCCTTGAGATTCATCAGTCCACTCGATTGATTACCCAACTGTGTATCTAAAACTGAAACTCTTTATTGTAATTTCGAGTAAAATGCAATTTTGGTGCCTAAACTTTGATCGTTGAGCGATTGTGGTTTTTAAATTTTAGACGAAAACAAATTTGGTGCCTAATGTTACAATATTTAAACATATGTGGTATATTTGACGGATTTTTTTATATCACACTGGAAAATGTCACATGCTGTCAAGTGCCCTGTAACAAAATTGTAAAAATAAAAAATAAAAAATTCATGTTTATACCTAATTGAAGAATCTTCAAATTGTTACTTCAAACTCTTCATATGTATCTAAATTTCACAAATTTTTTCTTACAATTTCACGGTTGAATTTATGAACGCTCAACTGAAATAAGGGTTTTAAAGTTTTTTTTTTCTTTCTACAATCGAAAGGTATGGAGAAGAGAAGGGAAGAGTAGAGATTTGAGGTAAGGGGAGTTTTGAGGAAAAATGATTAGTCAGATATGGTATTTTCTTAGGTTAATTTATTTTCTTTTTAAATGAGTAATACACATTCTATTAATCCATCAACACATGACTTCTTCTAATAGAAATTTGAAAAAATTCATCAAATGTATTTTATGTATACATCAAATGTATTACACATTCATAGGTTGGCAAATTATTTTTTATTTTTTTGAATTTTTTTATAATTTCGTTGCCAGGCACATAACAACACATGACTTCTTCTAGTAGAAATTTGAAAAAAAATCCATCAAACGTATTAAATGTGCTTATATAATGTTGAGTACCAGATTTGTTTTCCGGGAAAATTGCAGAAACTTCCCTTGAGATTTTTGACATTTGCACTGACCTCCCCTATCAATTTTGAAATAGCATTAACCTCCCCTAGAAAAGGTTGGAGCCAATTTAAAAGGTAAAAGTGTGTAAATTTACTAGAGTACCCCCAATTGTATGTGACTTTACCAGATGAAAGCTTTGAGTACTTTCATCAAAACCAACGTTTAATTTGTTAAACAAATTAAACTAATCAAACTATTTCTGCATAGTTAAATTAATTAACTAATTAACTAATTATCTAATTAACTAATTAACTAATTTCTATTTATCTAATTAACTAATCAAACTATTTTTGCATAGTTAAACTAATTAACTAATTAACTATTAACTAATTATCTAATTAACTAATTTCTATTTATCTAATTAACTAATTAACTAAAGCTATTGTCTGTCCGAAACTAACAAACTATTTGCATGTTAAACTAATAAACTAATTAACTGCTTAACTAATTAACTAACTAATTATCTAATTAACTAATTAACTAATTTCTATTTATGTAATTATCTAATTAACTAATTAACTAATCAAACTATTTCTGCATAGTTAAACTAATTATCTAATTAACTAATTAACTAAAGCTATTGTCTGTCCGAAACTAACAAACTATTTGCATGTTAAACTAATTAACTAATTAACTGCTTAACTAATTAACTAACTAATTGTCATATTAATTAATTAACTAACTAATTATCTAATTAATTAACTAATTAACTAATTTTTGTTTATCTAATTAACTAATTAGTTAATGCGCTAATTGGTTAATTAGCTCCACAAGCCAACGAAATTGGTTAAATAGCGCATTAAATATAAAACCTGCCAGTTTCCCATAAAGAGCTGGTATGTTATGGGCAATTTTTTTTTTAACTTTCACATATTTAATTTATGTTAAATACAAAACATATTAGTTTTCCTTTGGGCGCTATTTAACCAATTTTTTCCATAAAGAGCTGGTATGTTTTCTATAAAGAGCTGGTATAAAACATGCTACAAAACCTACCAGTTTCCGATAAAGAGTTGGTATGTTATGTGTTATTTAACCAATTTTTCATATTTAAACAAATTTATGAAAATTAAAAAATAACGTATTTGAAAGTTGCATTTTTATTTGGAAGAACGCATTCCTTCGATGTGTTTTTCTTCCTTTGGAAAGAGACTCAAAAATCGCCACCCTTTAGAGAGTTAGTTTAAAAACTCCCTCTTTTTGGAATTTACTCCTTATTAATACAGCCACTATATTATTTTCTAGTATTAATTTTTGTTATGGTTTATGATTTTCTTATATTTTATCAAAAAAAGTTAATAACTATTGTAGTTACAATTATGGAGATGTTAATTTGTCGTATGTGTAATTCTTTAGTTTTATAAGAATTGTTATATCAGAGGTAAATTTGAAATTTAATTGCATTTAATTCCGAAACACTCGTCAAACCAAGCTAGATATTGGAATGAAAAATATGTTGCATTTATACCCCCTGAACTTGCTTGATCCTTAATGCCTATGCCCCTCCCTTGTTAATACTAATTGTCAAGCAAGATCAGGGCAAAATTGGAAGAAATTTCTTATCTCACTTCTACAAATAATTTTTTAATGGGACATCAAGCCTCAGGGGAGGTTGCTGCAACGAATTGTTCCTGTTCAGGGGTGCTGAATGCCATTTCTAAACCTAGAGGGGAGGTCAGTGCAAGTGTCAGAAACCTCAGGGGAGGTTTATGCAATTATCCCTTGTTTTCCTCCAAAGTTCGTGTACTAGAATTGGTTAAGAGTCAAAGTCTAGGCACCATAATTGCATTTTACTGTAATTTCATATGTATGTACTGATTTCTAATGCTTCAACTAGGCATTCCTTGGGAGGGATCGGTTGGGTGGGGTTGGGTAGAGTAGGGGGGCAGGATTGTAAATGGGGCTCCTGCACTAAATCATTTCAAGGGTAGAATTTTGGAAGCTGCTTCCTGCAGTTTTCAGGGAGAAAACCTGCAACGTGATGGCTCAGAAGTCAGAACACTGGAGATAAAACCTTTATGATCATACTGGTCAGCTCATTTTCTCTACTAGAAACTAAAATTAAACAGGTTTTACACTAAATTTGATTTCATTATAACTGAAATTCTAGTCAAGTGGGATTTTGCCTGTTTGTGCATAAACAGCAGCACTAATTTAGTTTGCCAATCAGTAGATGTTTTGAGCAATGTGACAAGAGAACTCGAAGCCAAAAGATTCTTTGTTATAACTTTACGTGTTACACTAGCTATCTGATTGACACGTCCCATATAATAATGGACAAAATTCCAAATTTTAAAATATTTCGCTTGATACGACACTTGCCATTTTAAGAAACTATATAACATAATGTAACATAGAAATGTATAACAGTAAACGTGAGGGTCGAACTAGAATTAAAAATCTCAACCTAACTTAATAGTTTTAAATTTTTACCAACTGAGCTAGTTGCCTTATAGGAACTTTCAAAAACAAAAAGAAAAAAAGGGTATACAATCAAATACTCTTCTCAAATTCGACTGTTTTAGTTTATAAGTTGCAACTTTTTTTTCTTTGTTTTTTTTCGACAATCGATAATAGTCTACTCTACACTTACTCCTACTCTAATCTATTCTAGAGGGGACTCAACTGGGCCTATGGAGGAGTCGATCGGGACTGAATTACCATTGGATCAGACGGATGCACTATACACACGTCTGGATTTGTGGAGAGCCACATATTGTGGCTTTGCCTCCTACCCCACCAAGCCTTAATGATTTGATGGTGGCCACCAACCCAAAGACTGGTGGTTTGTTTATAAGTTGTAACAACTTCCAAAATTTTGGGCTTAGTTGTTACTTGTTAGTTTAACTGTTTCCCTGATATACTTATGCAATGGAATTTAAGAACATTGACGACAAATATTTAGAAGCCAGCAGAATCATTTATTGAAGTTGTCTCCCCTTCCATCAAGACCTAATGAAAAGGAAAAAAGAAAAACGGAAATAGCAAATGAAAAGGAAATAGAAAATGCTTGTGTCGGCAACCTTGTAGTTGTCTTTTCTTTTTCCCTTTTAAGATAAATTTGTGCTAATGCTATTGATTTACACTTTCTCCTTAAAATTCATTGTTGGTTTTTGTTGGTAAAACTCCTAAATATTATTTAATTTATTTACTATGACAAGTTTAGATGACATTCCATGTTCATAGAAAATTTACTTGTTCTTTTTTTATTAGAAAACTATTTACTACTCCCCCCATCTACTTTGCTGGACTTGTTTTCCCTTTTCATCTATTCTAAATTATCTAGTTCACTTTCTAATTAAAAAGTATAGTTAAATTTTAATTTCTTTAAAATATCCTTATTTAATTTACTTTGTTATCAATTAATATAACAATCTAATTTAATTGTGGTAAGTATGATACTTAATTTAGTCAAATGTACTAGCACATCCAAAATCACATCATGGTACCATTCTAAGCCTATTCATCAAATATTATTGTATTCATGGTCTTGATTTTTGTGATAATTAATTAGTCATATAATATTGATGTAAAGGTAATTCAAGAAAAAGAGAGACTAAATTTACTCTTCCAAAAATATTAATTAATTTTTTTAAACTGCATGAGAGAAAAAATCAAGACTACTAATAAAGTGGGATAGAGGAAGTACTTATAAACGTCAACAAATGAAAGAATTTAGTCTAAGAACATTAATTCTTAAACAGGTTATTGTATAGGTCTATCAAATGTAAGCCATTTGTCATAAACTAGTAATAGTCATAAATGTTGTAGATAAAATTGCTTGATAATTTAGGGGAAAGAGCTGAATTAACACTTGGAACTAGAATGGTAGCTATTCATAGTTCTTGGAAAGCAACATGTGACACTGTATGCACAGGGCAGATATTCTGGACAGTTACATATAATTATGGAAAACAATTAGCGGTCCAAATTGAATTGCGACTGATGTGATGCAGATTTTGGCTACTAACTGTCTTTTTTTTTTTTTTTTTAAAGTAAATCTTATGCAGCTTAATCTTGATTTAAGAGGCCCTAAATCTGTTTGCATAACGGTTATGAGGTTTATTTGGTTTGAAATCGGAAATTGTAGTCCAAAGATCAAGCAATTATATTAAACATTTCAAAATCTTAGGGGCAAGGGAGATCACAAAAGAGAAGGTAACTATGAAAAGGCAATCCCAAGGCACATCCCTGAATCTAGGCCTGAAATTATTCTACAGAGAAGAGTGAAAAAAGTAAGAGGGAATTTTCCACAACACCTTTTCCATTTCAAAATGGCAGCAATCCCTTGTGTTGTGGACCATGGCATGGACACCAAAATACATGCGTATGGGTATGACCAGTGCGTGACTGTGTGTGTTTGTAAAGAGCCCTTTAAAAAGCCTTCTCTACCATTGCTGCTGCTGCTGCTGTTGCTGTTTAAAATATATTCTTCATCACCTCCTGAAAATCCCTTTTGGAGAAGAAGGGTAAAGGAGATGAAGATGAAGAAGAGCTATCAACATTGCAGAATGCTAAAACTACCAAGATTCCCCCTGCATTGCTCTGTTTTGCTCATGCTTTTTACCATTTTTAGCATCCCATCTCAAGCATTTGATTATGCAGATGCACTTTCAAAATCCCTTCTGTACTTTGAAGCACAGAGGTCCGGTCGCTTACCATACAACCAAAGAGTCTCTTGGCGTCACCATTCTGGCCTAACAGATGGATTAGAACAAGGGGTATTACTCACAATGTTCAGTTTCAGTTGTATTTTTCTTCAAGAATTTGAATTTTGGTTCATCATTTATGTTGTTTGAATACAGATTTTTAGTATGTTTTTACATGTGTGTTTGTAGGTGGACTTAGTTGGAGGCTACTATGATGCAGGTGACCATGTCAAGTTTGGATTGCCAATGGCATTCACAGTGACAATGTTGTCATGGGGTGTTATTGAATTTGGGCAACAAATTGAAATGGCTGGAGAAATGGAGCATGCTCTTGAGGCAATCAAATGGGGTGCTGATTATTTCAGCAAGGCACACACTAGACCTAATGTACTATGGGCTGAGGTACTGAAATTTTTACTTTTATTTTTTAAAATGTGGTTGTACCAAAATTTATGTATGATCATGCAAATGCAGAATGGGTAACAGTTTTAAGTACTTAAATTCTCAGGTTGGAGATGGAGATACTGATCATTACTGCTGGCAACGGCCGGAAGACATGACGACGTCCCGACGAGGGTACAAGATCGACGAGAAAAATCCCGGGTCGGATCTCGCCGGAGAGACGGCAGCTGCAATGGCTGCAGCATCAATTGTGTTTAGGAAAATCAACTCACATTATTCTCACCTACTATTGCAGCATGCTCAAGAGGTAACAATTTTGCGTTTTCGTTAAATCGAGATAATTTTTGGAAAAAGTACTAGATAATTTAGTTAATATGCTCTTAATTTAGATAGTTTTTGGAAGTAATTTTGATTGATTTTTTTTTTTTTTTACTTTTTTGGTTGAAATGGATGTTGTTTTTGCAGTTGTTTGAATTTGGTGACAAGTACAGGGGAAAATACGATACAAGTGTGGGAGTGGTGAAGGACTATTATGAATCAGTGAGTGGGTTCATGGATGAGTTATTGTGGGCAGCCTTGTGGCTATACAAAGCCACCGACAATGAAGATTATTTGAAGTATGTTATTGACAAGGCTCATTGTTTTGGTGGCATTGGCTGGGCTATTACTGAATTCAGTTGGGATGTTAAGTATGCTGGTCTTCAAATTATTGCCTCAAAGGTAAAATCCCTTCTACTCCTATAGCTTATACATTGAGTAAATCTTATATATACTGATAGTTAATGCATTATCACCGTTAAATTCATGACATATACTCTTTCCATCCCATTGAAAGTGTCATATTTTCCATTTTGGAATATCTCAAAACAATTGTCACCCTTGAGTCAAAGCACTTTTTAGTCTCTCTTTTTAATATAACTTTTTTTCTAGTCATATGCACGTTACCATTCAAATTTAAAATTTGAATTTGTGGGGTAAAATTAGAAAGAAAAACACAAAAATCACAATCAAACCACTATTATTAAAAAGTTGGATTCCCCAAACATGACTAAATAAATGGAACGGAAAGAATATGTAAAAGTTAAATTTCAAATTTAAATTTTACATGATTGTCATTTATCTAATACTATATAAGTGTAGGAAAAATTAATCCTTATACATTTGCTATGATATTTTACACGTGTAATTGTATTGCACCCCTATACTATTATTGCTTTGTAATTTACACTACAAACTATCAATTGCAGTATTTAACTACATTATACTATCAGCATATAGCATTAGATTGCTCAAATTGGTCGAATTTTCGTATAGATTTTAACTAAAAGACATAAATACCCCTGAATTACTTTAGATGAACATAAATACCCCTGTAATTACTATAGTCTTTTTCATTAAAAAGTGAAAAAAAAGCTTATTGAATTTTAATTGATTTCAAGAATGTTAGATATATTGATAGTATAAGATACTAATACGCTAAAATCGATAGCCTAATTGGCCAAGTGCAGATCGGTGATGTTTCAAAGGTACATATTTTAGGCATTCTAAAACACGTTAACGAAAAAATTTACATTATTTGGTGACTCAGAATAAATTGTTATATTTGAAATTTAAATTGACTTATAGTTGATTTTCAAACAAAAAGTAAACTTTAAACCCCTTAAGAAATTGTAGAATTCATATTTTTAACTACAAGATATGATTGATGGATTACAATGTTGCGCATTTCATGAACGTACCACCAAAATATCCAATGATGTTTTAATCAACTACTTCTAGAATAGTTGGCCATTACGTGTCTTGTGGGATGGGAGATCAAGGGTTTAAATTTTACCTCCCCTTAAAGTTGTCACTTAATATGATTTCTCTTAGATTCATATGAGTACTTAGTGCACCTGTATGGTCCTATAGCAATTCAGTTTCCGTCAATTTTTCGTAACTTTGTTGGATCACCCGTCTAGTATAGATTAGAATAAAAGTAGAAGTAAGTGTGGACGGTGACAATAGATAAAAAAAACATATATCCAATGATGTCTTTTTCAATAACTTCAATGTGACTTGTTCTCCTTCACAGATTCTCGTACCCTCTTATTTTGCCCACAACATGTCATTTTCAAACTTCAAATACTCTGGGGTGATCTAGCTTGCTCCCTCCTACATGTCAATTACTTTTTAGATTTTCACTGTAAAGACCTTCAATCTTGTGTCAAATATCCTATAGAGTTTTGGATTTCACTTTGTTTCCGTTTGATTTCTTTTGCTTTTTCCATTGATTCAACTATGAGAAACCATATGTTCACTTTTACATGGCACTTTTACTTTTTCCATAAAGTTGATGGAGCTATGTCTCATTAGGTAAGCGTTAATTAAGGCAGCTAGTTAGTGACTACTGGTGAAAGACAGGGCTGTATATCTTGGAGAACAAAGCCACGTGCTGCTGATGTCTTTGCATGGCAGCACTTTTAAGAGGTGCCAAGTGTCCTTTTAATTGTGATGGTATAGAATATCAATTGGAGGACAAAAATTCAATGAGAGGGAAACAGCTAAAGTAGGTGATCCTTGACAACCAAGCATTGCCCAGTTTATAAAACACTTCAGTCACGAGTTTGACTCATTAAAAGGGTAAGTGGAGAATCACATTGGTAACCAACGGTCTCTTGAATTGTTGGTCATCACAAAGGCATTTAAGTTCTTCGTGCCATAGAAAATGTTAACAGGTTTGTTTGGATACCATTATTATTTTAAATAATATTTCGCTTGCATTATAAACACATTTTTCAACTCACATTTTTATATTCCCAACCAACTTTTTATCTCACATATATCACATCACAAAAAGTGCTACAGTAATTATTTCAAATAACACTCTATCCAAATTGCTATTCTACATGGCTTCTCCAAATTGAGCGGGTACTAAAGGGCACCTATCTCGTTCGAAGATGATTTAGTCTCTTTCGATTTTCAATAATTCAGTTGGACCTATCTCTTTAGCCGTGGTATAGGATTAGGAGTAGGAGTAGGTATAAGTGTAAATTGTTAATATTTGATAAAAATAAAGAAGAGAAAATCACTGTTGATCCTCTTTTTCTTTTTATTTACTAAAGTTGGTGATCCAGTTTAGTAGATAAAATTTTGGGGAGAACTAGAAGTGCAAATCCTATCAATATTTGGGAGAATAGTTAAACAAGTCTCAAAATTTTTGGCGAAAAAAATTAGGTCAATTTGGCCACCAATGACAATTGATGAAGATGTTTTAATGGTCGAAACTAGTTTAACAACGGTTAAAAGTTTTGACTTTACATTTTTGTTTTGGTTACTAATGCTTGAAGGTAAGATCAATTTTACCCCTCAAGTTTTTAAATAGTGATATATAGGATTTTACAATGAATTAAAACGAGATTACATCATGTCCATGTTAAATTTGTCATCTAGGCCCATAATCAAACTATTGGGCCAATGACAAATTGACCGATAAAGAAAATATGGCAACTAGGACTTCTTACTTCATATCATTTTACCTCTTTTTTTTTTTTTTATCATTTTATCATTCAATAGCCAATGTAAAAAATGATATAAACTCATTTATAACCTTAAACAATCTTTTTTGTTACTTATATGTATTTGGATAGAAGATTATTTGGAATAATTTTTTTTAAAATGAAAACACTACAACAGTTGTTTAATGTGATATATATGAGATAAAAAGACAATAAAAAAAATGTTTATAATACAAACAAGTAAAATTTGTGTAAATAATGTGATATCCAAACACACTCACATGCTAAGTACTCCCTCAGTCCCAATATTAGAGTCAATTTTTGAGAATTTAACTTTTTATAAAAACATAATAATCATTATGTTTAGATGAGATGACATTGATGAATTTACAAGTATCTTTTGGAATCAAAATATTTTTTTTATTAAATATGCATTGGGATTTTATAAAGTTACTTATTTAAATGGTAAGATTAAAAAGTATGTATTAAATTTGAAATGATAGTTCTTCTTTTAAAAAATCAATAAAGTAAAAGCATAACATTAATAATTTGACGGAGGGAGTAAGCATTTTAGGTTGAAATTCAACTAAAAACTGACTCCGCACATGCCATGCCATTGGGTATCAGTGACACGACTTAACAGACGGGGACAGAGCACGTTTGTTAGCACGTTCAAGGATCCAAATTTGGATTCTTGATTCCAAACAGGTAGCAGGGTGGCCACAATGGGCTCATTTGAACCTTCCTTTAGTAAACCACCAGCTCTTGGGCTGGTGGCCACCACCAAGCCCTTAAGGCTTTGGTGGGGTGGGAGAACTCTTGCCTCCCACCAAAATGCCACTCTTGTGGCTCTGCTTCAAATCCAGACGGGTGCACAACGCACCCGTCTGGTCCGGTAGTGATTCTATCCCCATCGATTCCCATAAGCTTAGTTGAGCCTCCTCCGTAGATAGAGTAGGAGTAGGAGTAGGGATGACAATTAACAAAAAAAAAAAAAAAAGAACCTTCCTTTAGTATATCCAAGCATAGCACTAGCAACAGCTGCTACCGTACTCAATAGTCGACATTGAAAAAAGGGCTATCTAGCCACCTCTACACCCCTTGTCTACAATTCAATTGAGGTTATAAAATATTAAATTGAGAATTGAATTGTCTCCAATCTGTTTCGTATTGCATAACATATTTCTGTAATATTGAGTTTATTTGTTTCACATATATTAACTTTGATGAGTACTTAAAGTGTATTTATATACAATATGGGAAATATATGTAACATTCACATGTATGCAATAGTTCATTAGTGTATCCATGTTAGTGTAGCATTAATTAGATTGGAAGAGCAAATGTGGAATGGAATTATATTAAATTTGATAATACATCAAGTTATGAAAAGTCCAAGTGCAAGGGCCTTGAAGGACTAAATCCTCTAATTTGCCAATTGAGTATATATACAAGTAGAATTTAGGGACAGCCAAAAATTCTTGATTAATCTTTTCATTTTAAAACCTGATGTAATCCATGGTTAAGATTACTTTTCTCTTCTAAGATTATTTTCTCATGACTATTATTCTTCCTTCCACCTCTCCTGTACAATTTCCAAAAAAAAAAAATTAAAAAAAAAGATTTACTTTTTACTTTTTTGTTACCTTTCTAATATTATTTCTTTGGTTTGAACACTCTTATGCATGAATTGAGGGGGGAAAAAAGTAGCTAAAATGTTGCTGTAAAGTTGTAAATATGCCTGAAAAAGACATGTTTCTAGCTATAAAAGGAGCATGTGTCAGAAGTCAAGTGATCCAAGACTCTTTATCTGCAGTTACTCCATGAAGAAAAGCACAGGCCGCAGTACACTCACATTCTTGAGCAATATAGATCAAAAGCTGAGTACTACATCTGCTCATGTGTAAGCAAGAACAATGGCAGCAAAAACAACATTGACAGAACTCCAGCAGGGCTCTTATACATCAGGCAATGGAACAACATGCAATATGTTTCATCAGCAGCATTTCTACTAACAATCTACTCAGATTTTCTCCAAAAATCCCATCGAAAAGTTAAGTGTCATGGAGGACTTGTAGGGCATCAAGAACTTATCAACCTTGCCAAATCCCAAGTGGACTACATTTTGGGGTCCAATCCACAAAACATGAGCTATCTTGTGGGCTATGGCCTTAGGTTTCCAACTAGGGTGCACCATAGAGGGGCCTCAATTGTGTCTTATAAAGAGAATAAAGGGTTTATTGGGTGCACCCAAGGGTATGATAATTGGTATAGCAATCCTAAACCAAATCCCAATGTCATAGTTGGGGCATTAGTTGGAGGTCCTGATTGCCAAGACAATTTTAGTGATGAGAGGGGAAATTATATGCAGACAGAGGCTTGTACATATAATACAGCACCATTGGTTGGAGTTTTTGCTAGGTTGAATGAGCTACAAGTTCCTTTAAGAGCTTCATACTAGAGAAACAAATAGTAGAAGGTATTAAACATCTCATAATTAACTATATATGCTTTGTGGCTTGCAAGATTTAGGTCCCTTACAATTGAGCCTTGTTGTATATCTCTTCAACTGTCCATCTTAATGGAAATTATTTACTTACATTAGAAGTGTTATTACTTAGTTTTTTTTTACTAATTATATTTTTAGATTACACATAATTTGTTCTCCAGTTGTAATGCTGTTAAGCACCTGTTGATAAAATACATTTCATAAAGTCATAGACTGCAAATTTTAGGACTACAAGCAATTACAGCATTTTTCATTTTCTTTTTTGGCTTTTGTGGCAGGGAAAAATATTGATCAATAGTAGGGAGTTCATCAAAATTCTCCAATGAATGTAGTAAATTATGAATGCAATATTTAAATTTACCCCAACTTCCAATTTGATAACCAAATTTTCATTTTCCCTTTCAATGACAATTTCTTTTCTAAATAAGGAGAAGCATTTACCAAAGAAATATTAGTTGAAAAGCAATTTTTGATTTTAGATTATCTATAAACTAGGATTGCCCAAAACAAAGTTATAAGTATTTAGCTTATTAGATTAGCAGCAGCTTGTGAACAAACATATACCTAGTAAGGTAATGTATCTTTGAGACAGCGCCAAGGGAATCAAATAAAATTGTACATGCCTTGGCATTTCATGCTAAGTCTAGCAGTTCAATTGAATTTCTTTAGAACTCGCCACCTACTTATGTCAAGCAAATAGTGCTTTACGATTTTCAACAAGTTTTGTAAATAAATTTTTTTTTCTTTTTTCTCAATAAAAAAAACCCAATAAGGTAGAGTCGGGAGAATAGAGAACTTTTTAAATGTTGGTTAGTGGCATCAAAACCCAAACAAGTTTTGGCTGGTGAGATTATTCAAAATTGTTACAATCTCTTAGTGTTACGCATAGTTGAAATTCAAAATTGAAAGTATACGTAAAACCTAACCATGCAACCATTCATAATTTACTTGACAAATAAGCTAATTATAAAATTAATTAAGCTAGTTTTATCAGTTTACCATCTGTAGAAAATTGAAGTGCTTGCCAATACTTTAGATCTTAAGTAGCTCGAACCAAAAATTGATGTAAGTAAACCTTCTTAACATGAAAATTAAACTAATTTTAAATCTTAAGTTGTGGCACGATAGTCAAAATGGAAGAACTGAAGTTTTTTTTTTTTTTTTTTAGTTTACGTAAAAAAATTTCAAATATTCTTTAGATCCCACATTCTAAACGCAAGCAAATATCATTAGTTTAAAAAGATTATTAAATATGGGTTTAATAAGTAATCTTCTCGGGGAATACATTTTTCTATTTATATAAGAGAGCAGTACCGAAAATTTTTTTGCCTCTCTTGCTCAGTCATTCTGAGACCAAAATAGGATTCGGCTGTTCGGTTATTCCAAAGATCATTTATAAAATTTGCAGAGCCTTTTGGTTTGGACCACTTAATTCTTTAGGAGTTGATAAGTTTTTGAGCAGTTTTGACTTGATTGCTTTTATGTTTTTGACAGCACGATTCGGACTAGTTATGTCATGTCATGGTCTACTTTCAAGTGCGTCAAAATCATTTTGCTTTTCAGCTGGTAATTTTTAAACATAAGGCCAAACAATTGAACAAGGTGGTGAAAGTAATGAAAAGATAGGGGAGGATAAGTTTTATCTTAAAAAATATTGAGATACCTTTTGAATCCACCCTATCTGTTTTCTTATCCTATTCGATATTTAAATTTAACGGGTTCAAATCTTAATATATTCAAACATGTTTGATAATGAAAAAATATAACATCTTAATTAATTAATTGACTCTGAATTGTCTAGACAAAACTTATTTCAAAAAAAAGTGATAAGTTATTCACTTATCACTTAATACAAAATATGTTCGAACATTAAGATTTCAATATTTAAAAATGTAGTACTTTAACAAATTCAGATTTTAAATTCAAATTTTAGATTTCAATTATATCAAATGCACCCTAAGGAGGATTAAATGGTTAGAAAATTTTCTTTCCATATATGTAGACTTTTATTATCTTTTTTCCTTACAATAAGTTTGAATGGGAATGCTTTGTATGAAAAAAAGGGAAATTCCCCAATATGGTCCCTGAACTTTTATGTTAAAATCAATTTTGCCTTTTATAGTTTTTTTTGTAATCAATTGAGTTTTAATGTAAAACTTTAGGGACTAAATTGACGAATTTTCCAAAAAAAAAAAAGGACAAAATATGAGTGCTCTTTGTTGTTTGGGTGTTTGGGGGGAGCTTTAAGCTAATGGAGTGGGAAGATTGAAACCTAATGATTAAATTCTGACTCCCAAATATCGACCAAATGACTTGCAAGTTAGCTAGATCAATTTTTTCTTTTTTTTTTTTTGGACGGCAAACAAGATCCACGCATTTCCAGATGACAGCAAATTAGCACCTCTAACATAGATAGTGACACTTACGTTATCATCATTGAATAGTGGGAAGTTCATCAAAATTCTCCAATGACTGAAGTAAATTAATAACGCAATATTTAATTTTTTCCCCCAACTTCCAATTTGGTAAAGGAATTTTCGTTTTACCTTTCAAGGACAATTTCTTTTCTAGATAAGGATAAGCATTTACCATAGAAATATTAGTCGAAAGAAACTGTTCATTTTAGATTCACTATGAACTAGGAGTGCCCAAAACAAAGTTACATGTCTCTAGCTTAGACCGGGCAGCGACTCATGAACAAACATATCCCATTAAGGTGGAGGCATGAGAATAGGGAAATTCTTTGAAGTGTTGGTAATTCACAATAGACCTAAACAAGATTTTGGGGTGTGATTAATCAAAATTGTTACAATCTCATACAACTTTAATTAAACTTGCCTCTTCTCAAAGTCTTTTCAGAAGGGAACTTTCTAAGAATAAAGACAACAGGCATCATTTTAACTTTCTTTGTTTTAGTGTTCACCAAAGAAAACAAAGGAAAGATGCTTAACATCTATTAGTGGATCGAGTGACACCCTTAATGAATATTTATTTTAAGTGGGGCAAACTTTATTCCTATCTAAATGGATAAACTCCACTTTACACTCCCAAACTTATACCACTTATTTACTTTACACGGTAAAGTTTAATTTTAGGCACTTTACACCGTAAACTTTCAATTTTGAATACTTTACGTCGTAAACTCTTAAGTTTATCACATTTAAATCCAATTAATGACACCATTAGCAAAATAACCACATGGAAGATCCTATAAACTATTGATAATTTCCTAAAAGTGGTCAAAAGGAGTCAAGGTATCGCAGTTAGAACAAAATAATATATTTTCATTGATTTACACTATCTTTTATCTCATTAATTTTGCTAATAATATTAGTGATTGAGACCATTAAAATCAATGATAATTTGTTAAAAAGGGTCAAAAGGAGCCAAGCAATTGCAATTAGAATAAGATGACACATTTGTCATTATTTTGCATGTCTTTTTTATCTCATTAATTTTACTAACATTGTCATTGATTGGACTTGAATGGGATAAATTTGAGAGTTTAGAATGTAAAATGTCCAAATTTGAGAGTTTAAAGTGTAAAGTATCTAAAATTGAAATTTAGAGTAGAAAGTCAGAAAGTGATATAAGTTCGGGGTGTAAAGTGGAATTAGTCCTATCTAAATTTAAGACTATGAAATAAAATTCTCTTCCATTTTTTGTGGGGATAAAAGTTTTCTGTTACGGAGGGTATTTTTAAAATTAAAAATTTTGAATTAGTTTTTAAAATTCTCTTGCATTATAATGTATTACTAGATAATTTATTAACTCAAAACTCATGAATAATATAAACACTAAGACATGTCTCTTAAAAAAATTACAATTCTTCAAATTTTTGAAGAGTGATATTTCCACAGATATCTTCAATTTAATGTAGAAGCAACACATTAGTGCTTAGCCAGAATTTTACAGTACATGAAACAAAAGGAAATTATTCATTCTCATTAGGAAGCAGACTGAGAGCAACCGACCAAAAAGAAGGAGAGGAAACAAAAAGTACTACCATTACAGCTAGAACTTTTCAGCTCTGAAAACGAAAGGAAGCTATCGAATTCAATTTGGAATTAGACCAAGAGACAGCCAAACCAAAAAAACAAAGATTCGACTAAATTAAGAATGATAAAAAACTTCTCTCTGCTGCTCATCTTCTTTGACTTCTCTCTACTATTCATTTTCTCTAAATCCCTTTCTTTTAGGGAGGGAGACCACCATGGTCTCCTTCCCATAAGTTTTGTTTTTATTATTTTCCTAATAAAGTTTCTCCTAAATTTTCTTAGCGGGAGATATCTGTTTCTCTTAGGGTTTCTAGTGAGAATTTTTGTTCTCTTAGGAGTTCCTAGTGAGATTTTGTGTTATTTTTCCTTATTTTGTTGTTTAAATTTGAATTTACTTCAGATCTGGTTGTTAGATTTGAATTTATTTTATATTTGGGTCTATGTCGGGCGATCTCATCATCTTTATTAGATCTTACAACTGTTGATTAACAGATTTGACGATTGCAATTTATACAGAGTGGGCTACAACGATTTATTCTATGAGAAAATAATTTTAAAATTGATGGTACTTTTTAGATTTGTTCTTAATTTCTTAGATCTATAATTTTAGTGCATGTTTTATCTGCCATCAGGGCAACGATGTATATCAATCGTGTTGGACGATTTCCAACAATCCATTAATGAAATATATTTTGTTATATAAAAAAAAATGATCCCGTATGCCTTTCAACTTGCAAGAAGCCATGCAATTATCCAGCTAATCACCGTTCATAATAACTTGACAAGTAAGCTAATAATGAAATTGATTAACCAGTTTTATTAGTCTACTATGATACGGAACAAGAATTTTGTCTTGATCAGTAGAAGACTGAGGCTTGTACATATAATACAGTACCATTGGTTGGAGCTTTTGCTTGGTTGAATGAGCTACAAGTTCCTTTAAGAGCTTCATACTAGAGAAACAAATAGTAGAAGATATTAAACATCTCAAAATTAACTATATATGCTTTGTGGCTTGCAAGATTTAGGTCCTTACAATTGAGCCTTATTATATATCTCTTCAACTCTCCATCTTAATGGAAATTATTTACTTACATTAGAAGTGTTATTGTTTCGCTTTTTTACCTTTTATTTAATTACACATCATACTTTATATGAAACATTTTTTTTTTAGTGTAAGTGAGAAAATTCGAATCCGGAACCTCTGATTTACATTCCTTTCCTCAAAACCACAGAACCCATCCCTCCCTCCGAAAAGTTTATCACTTTATTATTTAAAAATATAAATAAATAAATAAATAAATATATATATATTTAGTGCAAGTGACAAGGTTCAAACTCAAAACTTCTCACTTATACTTCCTCTATTGAACCACCCAACCCATTCCCCAATAACTCATGTAATTTCTTAGAGGTAAGGTTCATGCCCCCTTTTTGTAGTCTCTCTTATTTCATTAATAAAATTTGGGTTGAAATCCCTTCCCCTTATACGGAGTTTGCCATTTAAAAAAAAAAAATCACACATCATACTTTGTGCTCCAGTTATAATGCTGTTATGCACTTCTTTGATAAAATAATAGAGCTCGGATCGAATGGATACATAACGTTGCATAAAATCTTAGACTACAAACTTTGGACAACAAGCAATTATGGCACTTTTCATTTTTTTTTGGCTTTTGTAGTACAGAAAAATATTGAATAATAGGAAGTTCATCAAAATTTTCTAATTAACGAAGTCAATTATAAATGCACTATTTAATTTTTTTCCCCAACTTCCAATTTGATAATGGAATTTTCGTTTTCGCTTTTAAGGACAATTTCTTTTCTAAATAAGGAGAAGCATTTATCATACAAATATTAGTTGAAAAGCAATTATTGGTTTTAGCCTAGACTAGCAGCCACTTGTGAACAAACATATACCCATTTAGGTAGAGTAGTGAGAATAGAGAACTTCCTTTTGAAGTGTCGATTAGTCGCATTAAGACCCAAACAAGATTTGGCCGGTAAGATTATTCAAAATTGTTACAATCTCATAGTATTACGCATAATTGTAATTCAAAATTGTTACAAAATTTAATACTTTGTAACGTCAATTGGAAGTATACGTAAGCCTAACCGAGCAACCATTCATAATTTACTTGACAAATATGCTAATTATAAAATTAATTAAGCTAGTTTTATTAGTTTACGATCTGTAGAAAATTGAAGTGCCAATACTTTAGATCCCAGTTAAATTATACATACATACATATATATATATATATATATATATATATATATATTCTTACCATGAAAATTAAACCAAATTTAAATCTCAACTTGTGGCGCGATAGACGAAATGGAAGAACTGAAGTTAATTAAATTTCAAAGCTGTGTAGTGATAGATAAACTTTTTTTTCTTTGAAACAACTGGAAATATTCTTTAGATTCCACAATTCTGAGACCAAAACAAGATTTGGCTGTTAGTTTATTCAAAACCTTGACAATTCCTTTATTCAAAACCTTGACAATTCCTTTAGTCCTTGAGAATCTAAAGATCATTTCTAACATTCACATTGCAAAGCTTTTAAGTTTGGACCACTTAATTCTTTTGAAGTTGATAAGTTTTTGAACAATTTTGACTTTATTCCTGTTATGTTTTTGACAGCGTGGTTCGGACTAGTTATGTTATCGCGTGGTCTATTTTCACATGCACAAAATCACTTTCCTTTTCAGGGCTAATTACTCATAATATTGTTGAAAAAAGGAAAAGTCGGATGTTTATGAGTCTGACAAGGATGCACTACAAATTTATGGCTACCGGGCTGTGTCTGCCAGGCAACGGATTTTTTTTTTTTTTTTATAAAGTTGCTGGCTACCGGGCCTGATCAGCCCGACAGCCGACAGAATAAACATTTGCAGCTTTGAAAGGGTTGCATGTTCTCTCGCTTTACAAGGGAAAGCCCTTTCTTCACGTAGACAAGAATAAAACATTATTCAAACATTTGCCTACGTGAAAAAAATTTGCATGTTCTCTCGCTTCATTTGTAGCTTTCAATCAAAGGGAATAAAAACATGCAGCCACGTGAGAAAGGGTTTTCCATTGTAAATAAATTTTCCCCTCCCTTTGATTACCATTACTAAAACATTTATTCAATTTGCATCTAAATTTATTAAATAGGGAATAAAATCAAAAAAGGCTTTTTTTTTCACCTTAATCATTCTCCTTCATAAAGCTGCGCTTAAATAAGGGTAATCTTCTACACGTAAATCATAACATAATAATCAAATAAACTTTTTTTTTGTTGCCATCCTACGTAAGATCATTTTTTTCTTAATTTTTTATTATAGAAAGTTATGTCCATTTTGGTGGACCTTTTCTTGTTTGATTTATAAGTCATTTGATATATTTATTTGTTTCCTTAATAATAACTAATTTTCAATATACATGTATATATTATATTTTTGGAAGGATTTTTTTTTCTTTGTTAGTATTGGTACAATAATGCCTGAATAGTACTTGTTTCCTTTTTTTCATATTTGCATTTCCAAATTTAATTGAATAAAATCAACCTAAGTTTGGAAATAATGAGACATAATAAATAGATGTCTTTTAAACCGAGCTGCCCGACAGCCAGTTCAATTTATTTTAAAAAAATTTTCAAATATAGTTTTGTATTAGTTGTCCTAAATTTGGCTAAAATAAAAAATTTGCAATCATAATTATTTTGGTCAAAATATCACAGATTAGTTTAACTCATAGACCAAACGTTGGGGGACCAAAATTGCACATGTTCCTTTATTTTAATCATATTTGGTATCCCCACCCTTTCTTTTATATTTACGCCTCAATCATTTCAAATATGAAACTCAATTAAAAAATAAAATCTACCACAATATTTCTTTTGACATGTACAAAATTCACTAAATAATGTTGAAAATTTCACCCATTTTTCAATACAACAATTTCACCCTTTTTTTATTAAAAACTTATGCCGCTTGACGTACTAAATCCGACAGTCTTTTAAGTTAATTAAATTACGTTTCAAAATTGGAACAGCAGAAAAAGATGAAAAGCAGATTTGTTAAATCAATAATTACTTCTATAGGATATTAAACTAAAAAAAGGCCGGTTTAAACAAAAAATCTCATTCATTTTACAATAAGATGCAGTTCTCAAATTATTGAAAAATTATTTGTTAATTAAATTATTTGTTTTTCATTATTTATTCTTTTCATTTTTTTGCCTATTTTGTTTTTATATTGCACAATAAATTTATATTTATAAAATTATATTGTACATTAAAAATTACATAATAATTTTAACAAATAATTTAAACTAAAAAACAAACAAGTACTATTCATGCATTATTGTACCAATACTAACAAAGACAAAAAAAAATCCTACCAAAAATACAATATATACATGTATATTGAAAATTAGTTATTATTAAGGAAACAAATAAATATATCATTAATGACTTATAAATCAAACAAGAAAAGGTCCACCAAAATGGACATAACTTTCTATAATAAAAAATTAAGGAAAAAATGATCTTACGTAGGATGGCAACAAAAAAAAAGTTTATTTGATTATTATGTTATGATTTACGTGTAGAAGATTACCCTTATTTAAGCGCAGCTTTATGAAGGAGAATGATTAAGGTGAAAAAAAAGCCTTTTTTGATTTTATTCCCTATTTAATAAATTTAGATGCAAATTGAATAAATGTTTTAGTAATGGTAATCAAAGGGAGGGGAAAATTTATTTACAATGGAAAACCCTTTCTCACGTGGCTGCATGTTTTTATTCCCTTTGATTGAAAGCTACAAATGAAGCGAGAGAACATGCAATTTTTTTTCACGTAGACAAATGTTTTAATAATGTTTTATTCTTGTCTACGTGAAGAAAGGGCTTTCCCTTGAAAAGCGAGAGAACATGCAACCCTTTCAAAGCTGCAAATGTTTATTCTGTCGGCTGCCGGGCTGACCATGCCCCGGTAGCCAGCAACTTTATAAAAAAAAAAAAAAATTCCGTTGCCGGGCTGTAGTGATGTCAGAGTTTAAAAAAAAAGATTCGTATTTTTTGCTGCCGGGTGTTAGGATGGCGGGTAATTGAATTAGGGTTTGTAAATTGGGAAGGGCCAAACGTTGTCGTTTTGATTAATTAGGGATTTAAAAGTCAGTTTAGTTAGTTAGTGGCTGAGTCACGTGAACTGTAATAAAAGCGGGGCCCATCGCTTTGCAAGGCATCAGAGTAATAACAGAAATCTGTTTCCTTCTCTCTCTCAACTTCCCTCCCTCGTATTCTCTCTCTCTCTCTCATTTCTCCTCATCTCTTAATCCTCTCCAATTGAATGGTTAATCACTGCCAATTGCATGATTAATCACTTCAGTTCATAACAATTGGTAATCAGAGCTTTGGATCCTCGGAGTGTGAACGAATCCATGGCAGAAGGCACTAGATTCAGGACTCTGGAAGAACAAGTGAAGAGGCAAGAAGGCAAGCTTCAAGAACTGATGGAATCCTTGCTGTCACATCAATCCGAACAACAACAATTGAAGAACAATCTGAAAAAAGAACTGGAAGAGAATAATAAACGAATGGAGAATTTGTTGACAGGAATGGAACAGAATTTCAACAAATCCTTGGATCAGAAGTTCAACGCGCTTCTATCCAAAATGACTTCTGTACAGGACAAGATTGCGGACAAAGAAGGAAGAATTATGGTGGATCAGTCGCCAATCCTACCTACACCTCCAGCTAATCAGAGACTACAACATGAAGGAGAACATCAACAACACTTCAGAAGAGATTGGGGTAAGTATCAGCTCCCAAATCCTCCTAAGATAGATTTGCAGCTGTTTACTGGAGAAAATCCTAGGGAGTGGTTGCGCAAATGTGATAAATACTTTATGAACTATCAAATTCCGGAAAATCAGAAGGTTGAAGTAATAGAGATGTACTTAGAAGACAAAGCTGATAGGTGGTTCCAGGGGGTAAAAATTGAGAAACCTGGATTAGGTTGGGTAGAATTTGGAGATCTGCTATGCAAAAGGTTCATTGACAGCATTTGCAAGGATGTTGTGGAAGAATTTAACAAACTACATCAAGAGGGCAGTGTGGAAGAATATCAGGAAAGATTTGAGGAATTGAAACCATTGATGTTGACTAAGAATCAAAATCTGGATGAAAACTACTTTATTTCTAGCTTCATCAGTGGCTTGAAAGAGGAAATCAAACCTATGATTAGAATGCTGAAACCTACTACCTTAATTGAAGCTTTTGAGTTGTCTCAGTGGCAAGAGTACTCAGTCAAAAAACAGAGTAAAAATTCCAAAGAGAGCTCCAAACAGCTGGTGGAAAATCGATTTGGAATGTCAAGGGTGAATACATCAGTTGTAGGCAACAACACCTATATGGTCCCTGTCAGTAATAACCAAAAAAATCCTAGGTTCAGCACCAAACCGCAGGAGGACACTAAAGAATTCAGGAAGATCTCAGCACAAGAGCTGCAATACAGAAGAAATAAAGGACTGTGCTTCAAGTGTGGGGAGAAATACACCATAGGTCACCAATGTAGGTTGGGGCATGTAAACTGCATGATACTAGATGATGAAGAAGATGCTGTGTTTGAAGATGCATTAGGAGAGCAGGAGGAGCAGACAGGAAACCCTGGTCAACCCATGGAACTGTCCCTGCATGCTTTGTCTAAATCACTGAAGAGAAAGACAATCACATTGACAGGCATCCTGGATGGTGAAAAAGTTTTTATTTTAGTGGACACTGGGAGCTCAGACAGTTATATCAACAGTGAGTTGGTCATTGGAATGGATATTGACTACAGATGGGTGGACCAGCCATTCTCTGTCATCATGGGAAATGGAACCAGTGTATCCAGCAATGCTATCTGTCCTAATGTGCACTGGAAGATTAATCAACATAGTTTTAGATTCGATTTAAAGATGATGGAGCTAGGGGGATGGGATATAATATTGGGAGTAGATTGGATGACACACTTCAGTCCTATCACATTTGACTTCCAACAACTCAGGATATCATTGCATCATCAGGGAAATGAAGTTCACTTGCATGGACAGGCAGAGGATTGTGATATGGACCTGATCAGAGGAAGGATTTGAGGACATTTATTGAGTATAAGAGGCAAATGTGCATGGCATTGAACTGTAAAAGTAACACAGAGGAGGGGGCAGATCTTATACCATCGGAAGTAGGAAAACTACTGCAGGAATATGATGATGTATTTCAGAAACCAAATTCTTTACCTCCTAGCAGAAGTGTAGATCATGAAATCCCTCTCAAACCAGAGACACAACCATTCAAATTGAAGCCTTACAGGTACCCTCACTGTCACAAGGAGGAACTAGAAAGGCAGGTGACAGAGATGCTTCAAACAGGGATAGTCAAGTACAATAACAGTCCATTTGCTTCCCCTGTGCTGTTGGTTAGGAAAAAGGAGGGAACTTGGTGGTTCTGTGTGGATTACAGGAAATTAAATGAAATGACTATTAAGAACAGGTTCCCAATTCCTAATGTAGATGAGTTATTGGATGAGCTAGCTGGTTCTGTCTATAAAACTAAACTGGATCTCACAGCCGGATACCATCAGATCAGAGTTAAGTCTCAGGACACTTTCAAGACAGCTTTTCAAACTCACTGTGGACATTTTGAGTTCCTGGTCATGTCTTTTGGACTCACCAATGCACCAGCAACATTTCAGTCACTGATGAACCAAGTATTCCAACCCTACTTGAGGAGATTTGTATTGGTCTTTTTTGACGATATTCTGGTATATAGTTCTACACTGGATGCTCATATACAACATTTAAGAACTGTACTAGAGGTATTAAGGAAGCACCAGCTCTATGTGAAAAAGTCTAAGTGTGCATTTGCTCAGAAGAAGGTGGATTACTTGGGGCATACCATTACTAATAAGTGTTATTCTTGGTTTTGATGATCACAAAGGATTTTGAAATGTTTATCTAACTCTCTTCAAATATAAGTGCTTTTTGCCTATCAAAGAATCAGGTACGAATATGTCAAGAAATGAAAATCAACCAAAAGAAGAAGCAAAAACAGGACACTCATGTCGGACGTCCGAAGGAATCGGTCGGACGACCGAAAGGATGAAGAACATCAAGAAGGAAATTCTATCGGACGCTCGTGAGAAAGCATCGGACGTCCGGATGGATCGGACGTACTCTTCGGACGCACATCGATCGGGTCGGACGTCCTAAAAATTCCACAAAGTGTTGATGACTCTCTGCTAAGACTCTGTCGGACGCTCGTAAGGAAGCATCGGACATCCTGAAGGATCGGACGCATGCTTCGGACGCACATCAATCTCATCGGACGTCCTAAAAATTCCACGAAGATTTGATAACTCTCTGGACGACGTTCGGACACAGAAGCTCGGACGATAAAATCCCATCGGACGTCCGAACAACAACTTGATTGGTTTTCGGACGATGGGATCGGACGATGACTAAGCCGTCGGACGTCCGACAGCTCCAACGGCTAGCTGACTCTTCATCTGCCTTCTATCAGTTGGAAGTATTAATGAAGCCCATTTTTGGTTCCCTTTAAATACAAACGATTCTGAATCAGATGGGACTTTTGCACACTTTGTTTACAAGATCTCAAGAGATATTTTAGCTAGAAAATAGTCTCCAAAGCTAGATTTGTTCTCCAAGTGGTGTGAATTCCTTGTGAGCATTTCTCTTGTGGTTGAAAGTTTCATTAGTGTAGCTTTGTTGAGGGTTATCTGAGTGATTGTAAAACTTCTTAGCTTGACTAACTGTGGCTTAGGGCAAGGAGGAAGTGCTCCCTCCATTGTACATCTAGTTGATCATCTTTCATCAAAGAGAAGTTGCTCAACCTAGTGATTGGTCTTCAAGTTTGAGGAAAGCTTGGTAGACAATCGGTTTGATATTCTATCTTATTCTTTTTTTTGTTTAATAAAATTCTCATTGCTTATCTATACTTGTTTTTCGAATCAATATTGCTCTCTTCTTCTAATCTATTTGATTGATCATTACTAGAAAAGAAGGTAAATTTTTATTAAGCAAAAATTGCATAAATTTGATTAAGATTTTAATCAACCTAATTCACCCTCCCTCTTAGGTTGTCTTTGGGCCTTACAATAAGGGTGTCAGTATGGATTACTCAAAAATCAGTAGCATCTTCCAATGGTCTGTTCCTAAATCAATCAAGGAACTGAGGGGTTTCTTGGGTCTCACAGGGTATTATAGGAGATTTATAAAACACTATGGCCTTGTGTGTAAACCGCTCACAGAACTGTTAAGAAAAGACAACTTTAAATGGAACAGTCAGGCACAAGAATCCTTTGACCAATTGAAGAAGTTAATGTGCTCAACTCCAGTACCTCAGTTACCAGATTTTCAGAAACCCTTTGTAGTGGAGACAGATGCTAGTGGGGAAGGAATTGGGGCAGTGTTAATGTAAGAGGGACATCCCATTGCTTTTCTGAGTAAGGTCTTATCAGTCAAGAATTTGGGGCTCTCAGTTTATGAGAAGGAGCTCTTAGCTTTAGTTATGGCTATCACTAAGTGAAGGCATTACCTAGTGGGAAGTCATTTCATTATAAGGACTGATCATCAGTCACTAAAGTACCTCTTGGATCAAAAGCTGAACACTGCCATTCAACACAAATGGATGACTAAGCTATTGGGATTGGATTATGAGATACAATATAAGAGAGGAACTGACAACCAAGTGGCAGATGCGTTATCCAGGAGGCATGAATCTGCATCCTTGGAAGAGATGGGATCCTGTCTAGCTATTTCATCTGTCAAGCCTGGATGGATTGAGAAGTTGCAAAATAGCTATGAAGGGGATTCACATTGTCAAGATGTCATGAGCCAACTGGTTCTAGACCCCATTTCACATTCTGACTATACTTTGTTGGATAGGATCCTGAGGTACCAAGGAAGGATCTATATAGGGAATGACAACAACATCAGGAACCAGATAATTCAGGCATTACATGACTCAGCTATAGGGGGGCACTCTGGCCAGAAGAACTGTTGGCAGAAACTCAAGTCCCTATTCTACTGGCCTGGTATGAAGCAGGAAGTGATAACCTATGTGCAAAACTGTGATGCCTGTCAAAGGAACAAATTTGAACATGTTCCTTACCCTGGGCTGTTACAACCAATTCCAGTACCTAAACGAGCATGGCTTCATATTTCTATGGATTTTATTGAGAAACTCCCTAAGTCACAGGGGTATGACACTATTCTGGTAGTGATTGATAGGTTTACTAAGTTTGAACACTTCATCAGGCTTACTCATCCCTTTACAGTCAAGAGTGTTGCTCAGGACTTCCTAGACCATGTTTACAGGTTACATGGCTTGCCAGAGTCTATCATCACTGATAGGGATAAAGTATTCACTAGTGTGTTCTGGAGGGAACTCTTCAAAATAGTGGGAGTGGAACTGAACTATTCATCAGCTTATCACCCACAAACTGATGGGCAGAGTGAAAGGCTAAATCAGTGTGTTGAGAGTTACTTGAGATGCATGACAGGGGAACTTCCCTCACAGTGGAGTAAATGGCTATCACTGGCAGAGTGGTGGTATAATTCCACTTATCATTCTAGTCTGGATATGACTCCTTTTGAAGCTCTGTTTGGTTACAGACCTATACCATTGCCCTTAGGACCCTATATGGATTCAGTGGTACCTGCTATGTCCAATATGGTTCAAGAGAGAAGCAGAATCTCAAGTTGCATTAAGGAATATTTAGCAAAAGCTCAACAAAGGATGAAACATTATGCAGATCAACATCGGACTGAGAGGAGCTTTTCTGTGGGTGACTGGGTGTTCTTAAAGCTGCAACCATATAGGCAACAGACTATAGCTGTGAGGAAGTGTCTCAAGTTGTCAGCAAAATACTATGGACCATTTCAGGTGGAGGAGAGGATTGGGGCGGTAGCTTATAGGCTTAAACTACCATCAGAGGCACGACTACATCCTGTATTCCATGTCTCTTTGTTAAAGAAAAAACTGGGGCCACTACACAGCAGCTTCCCTAACCTGCCAGAACTGGATGAATATGATCAATGTCCGTTGAAACCAGAAACCATATTGAAAAGGAGAGTAATCATGCGTGAAGGAAGGCCTGTCATTCAGTTCCTGATCAAATGGAATCATCTGAGTTATGATGAAGCTTCTTGGGAGGACAAGACTTTCATTGAGAATGAGTTTCCTGAATTCCAGACTTGAGGACAAGTCTGATTTCATGGGGAAGGAATTGTTAGGATGGCGGGTAATTGAATCAGGGTTTGTAAATTGGGAAGGGCCAAACGTTGTCGTTTTGATTAATTAGGGATTTAAAAGTCAGTTTAGTTAGTTAGTGGCTGAGTCACGTGAACTGTAATAAAAGCGGGGCCTATCGCTTTGCAAGGCATCAGAGTAATAACAGAAATCTGTTTCCTTCTCTCTCTCAATTTCCCTCCCTCGTATTCTCTCTCTCTCTCTCTCTCATTTCTCCTCATCTCTTAATCCTCTCCAATTGAATGGTTAATCACTGCCAGTTGCATGATTAATCACTTCAGTTCATAACACCGGGCAGACACAGCCCGACAGCCATAGATTTGCAGTGAACCCTTGTCAGACCCATAAACGTCCGACTTTTCCTTTTTTTCAACGATATTCTGAGTAATTAGCCCCTTTTCAGCCGGTAATTATTATTGAGTATAAGGCCAAACAACTGAACAAGGTAAGGAAAGTAATGAAAAGAAAAGGGGAGTTTATGTTTTATTATCTTTTGTTTCTACCCAATTCAACATTTAAATTTAATGATTTCACACCTTAATATCTTCAGGCATATTTCATACAAAACATAGAACATCTTAATTAATTTAGTATCTTTAAATTGTCTAGACAAAACTTACTTTAAAAAATAAATAATAAATTATTTATTTATCACTTAATGTAAATATACTCAACTGTTAAGATTTTAATACTTAATAATTTAGTAACTTAACAAATTCATATTTTAAATTTCAGATTTTAGATTTCATCTTTATCAAATGCACTTTAAGTTTGGATGAAATGTTTTCTACAAGAGAGAGAGAGAGAGAGAGAGAGAGAGTAATTTGTTTTTCTAATCTTGTTTGGTTTTTCGCACAAAAAAAAAGAAGAGGAAGGATTAAATTGGTTAAAAGTTCTTCTTTTCAAATATGTAGACTTTTGTTATCTTTTTTCCCTTGCACTAAGTTTGAATGGGTATGATCTGTATTAAAAAGGAAAAAAGACAAAACATGAATTTGTTCTTTTGCGTTTGGGTCTCTGGGAGAGCTTTAAGCTAAAGGAGTGGAAAGATTCAAACCTAATTACCAAATTCTGACTCCCAAATGTAGGCCAAAGGACTTGCAAGTTAGCTAGATCAACTTTTTCTTTATTTTTTAACAGCAGATTACAGATCTCTAAGCATTTTCAGATGACAGCAAATTAGCATTTCTAACATAGATAGCGACACTTACGTTATTATCATTGGTTTGTGCTTTGTTTTTTTTTTTTTTTTTTTTTTTTTTTTTTTTTGTTGGGGAGGTCTCCACTTGCGTTTGCTCTTTTAATTTGTTTTTCGAGGAGTTTTAAGAAAAGGAATGAGAGGGTTAAAAAATAAAAAGAAAATTTGGTTCTATTTGTTTAGCAAAAAAAAAATGAAAATTCTTCTCTCCAAATGTGAAGGTTTCTATTATCTTTTCCCCTTAAGTTGAATTTGAGTGGAATGTTTTGTGTATATATCAAAAAGAAGAAGAAGAAAAGAAAATATAAACTGTTCTTTTTTGTTTGGGAGAATTTTAAGGTAAAGTAGCGGAAGTCCCCGTTTGGAAGGTGAGTTTTTTGGGTGATTGTCTAAAACTTTACTGTAACTTATTGTAGAAATTTTTAAAAAAATTTTTGAAATGTGTTTTTTTTTGAATATTTTGAAGTGTATAGTTTAAAAATTTTGAAAAGTTTTTTGAGGTTACTGTAGCTAAAGTTTTTAAAAACTTTTTAGCAGACAAACTTGGCAAAAAACTTGGCTTCCAAACAAGGCCGCTCAACGTTTTTTAAGTAGTCAAACTCAATCCACCAAATTACAAAACCTGATGATCAAATTCTGATTCCCAAATGTATACCAGAGCACTTGAAAGTTAGCAAGATCAAAATTTTTCATTACTTTTTGACTGCAGACACATCCATGCATTTTTAGATGCCAGCAAGTCAGCAATTTTTTTTTTTTTTTTTCCGAAACGATAAGTGATTTTATAGATGAACAAAACCTTTACAAGTCAGCAAGTCAGCAATTAGAGGTTGTAGAATTAGATGTCCCGGGTTCAATTCTGTTCATTTCCTTTGATTTTTTAAGTCCCACCTCTCTCTTGTCGGACACAAAATTTTTTTTTTTTTAAAAAAAAACCAGCAACTCTACCTAACATAGATAAGGACACTTGCGTTATTATCATCTTTTTTGCTTTTGAGAGGCGTCTTCTAGTTTCTCACGTATATACACCAAAGACCAAGGTGCGGTTGAGAAATGTCATGAATGCAGTCGGCATTTTCGTTGGTTTTTCCTTTGGACACCTCAAATTGATTCACACCATGGAACTAAAACAGATAATCAACAAAAATACAGCACATATTTGAAAAGGGATTGCTATTTAACATAAATGGTAGATAAATTGAATCTAGAAGAAATAGAGCCTCTATTATAAGCAAATTCTGTCCCATTACCTTTCTTGAAAAGATAACAAAGACCCCGTTTGGCAAGTGAGTTTTTTGGGTATTTGTCTAAAACTTTACTGTAACTTACTTTAGAAATTCTAGAAAAATTTTTTGAAATGTGTAAATTTTTGGATATTTTGAAGTGCATAGTTTAAAATTTTTGAGAAGTTTTTTGAGATTACTATAATAAAGTTGTTAAAAAACTTATAGTAGACAAACTTGGCCAAAAACTTGCTTGCCAAACAAGGCCAAAGTTCCCTGCATCAGCACATTCTTGAGTTTTGTGGTGGCGGGCTCGGATTAGGGATGGGGATAATGGAGTTGCTGTAGATGTTAATAGGGTATTTTGAGCATGCCATTTGGAAAGTTAATGTTGCAAAATGTTTGGTATACAGGTCCCTCTTACACTCTTTCCAAATAGAAAACAAAGATTCTTTAAGGATTATTGTTCTTGTGTTGACAATGTAGAAAATTATTATATAAGCCGATTTAGATTAATTATAGATGCATAGAAAAGGATCTTTGAAATGTGAATATAGATTTTATGTCATGAATCTCAACTCATTTGCTTAAAATCTCCATTTCATTGTCACCGAAGGAAGCACTGGTACAGCACCCTTTTTCTTTGGGGTTTTTTTGTAAGGGAGAATTATGCATATCTTGATTAGAATCCTACCAAAAGGCTTTTTTGATCTTGTGGAACCATGAAGACATGCCCCTGCAAGGATTGTCCTTAAAAGCACTCCCAACTATTGGGACAAATTAATTTGCCCTCTCAAAAATTCCCAAGGAATTACAGAAGCAATTGTATGACGCATTGGATGACTTCGTAATAATTCGATATGGATTTGGAGCCTTACAAGTTTTAGTTCAAACGGATTGTATAAATTTAATAACATCAGGTGTAAATTTGTATAATTTCAGTGTAATTGTAATATTTCATACAAGTATAAATTACAAGCTCAAATTTTACACCAAACTTGTGCTAATTTACGCCAGATGGTATAAGAACTACATAATTATTTTGAATTAGATAACAAGACTTTCATATTAAAGACTCTTCCTCATTATACAACTAACAAAACTTTCAATTCTGATGATTAATCGGTTAAAACTTTTTTATGCTCACAATGTAATTTTTTTAAAAATTTTTACTTATCATTTCTAGATACATGCATCATGTGTAAGTGTAAAAAAAAAAAAAAAAAAAGTAAGGATTGACTACACTGTTAACTTACTTATCTTTGATTATTGGGGCTAACACTTTATGTGTGGTACATCTCAAGTATAATCCACCATGTAAAATAGGACCCTTATAATTTAGGCACATTCTCATTTTAGTCCTTAAATTTTATTTTTGGATACTTACCCCTAACGTATGAAATTCATTTCACTTTAGTACAATAAAACTAATGGAATATTTCGTCCCACTTTCGGCATCACTTTCTTGCTATTCTATTAATTTTGACAATTGAGTGGGATGATTTTCATGCTGTAAGGGGTAAAAAAGTGTCTAAGATTAAAGTTTAAGTACTAAAGTAGAATAAATTTTATACTTTAGAGAGTCAAATGTTTAAATTGCAGTTTAAGGACTAAAGTGCGTCTACAATTCAAGAGTCCAAAATGCAATTAACCAGCAATTTACAATATGTGGAAGGCTTCCAAAATTAACTTTGCAGAGGTAATATGCAATTATGGTAAAAGGCCAAAACTCTCCTGATTTTATACGGCGTGAAGTGCAATAATTAATGGTCCCATGCATAGAGATAAGAAATTGATTGGGATAAAGAGGTGTCATATCCACCTCTTTTCTTTTTCGGTAAGAATGTCATCTCCACCTCTAGAAAAGAAAAAAGATGTCATTTTCTAATTGTGTTGCTCTAATTATTGCATTGGAGAATCACAACCACAGGCTGATACTTCCAAAAACATTCGCAAACAAAAAAGCTTATAATTTCACACATTTTTTTTTTGCTTTGGACATGTGGATATCATACAATAGTTGCCAACTATAATTCTCAGCTTTCATTATTATATATACAGCATATATACATATATATATATTCCATTATTCCTCAAACCTAAGCAAGAGTTAAGATACCATTTTCTCTTCCTTTCTCTCCATAGTCCACAAAAACAAAATGGTAGGAGTACCATACTACCATTTAGCTATCCTTAGCAACAAATTTTATTACTTAGTTGAATTCTATGTTAACTACACCATTAGCTATCCCTTTGCTTAATTATGTTCACTACTTACTTTTCTCTTAACTGTATTGAACAGGTTCTAATTGATAGCAATGCTGATAAAGATGCTGCAAATAATGGAGAAGTAGTTGATTTTCGAGGAAATCCAGTTGATAAAACAAGAACTGGTGGATGGTTTGCTGCAGGACGCATTTTAGGTGCTTAATTATTTTAATTTCGTATTAGTTATCATCTTTTTTTTCTTTGTTTTTTGCAATAAACGCATTTATTCCATCATATTTTAAGTCCATTATCAACTCGTTTTATTTGTTTCAATTTTTCATGGTGGAAGTTTAGTCTTTCGCAGAATATAGAGAGTCATTTTAACATGAACACACTTTTGGTATAGGGAGCGAGCTATCTGAAAGGATTGTTGTGATGGGAATTTCCGTGAACTTGGTGACATATTTGGTTGGAGATTTGCATCTTTCATCTTCGAAATCTGCAAATTGTGTCAGCAACTTTATGGGCTCTCTCAATCTTCTTGGCCTTCTTGGCGGGTTCTTGGCAGATGCTAAACTTGGCCGCTACTTGACGGTTGCTATATCTGCTTCTATTTGTGCCTTGGTGAGCCTTTGTTTTGATGATAATGAACTTTTTTCTTTTTGTTTTTTTCTGTCGAGTCAGAGCGACAAAGGGGCTACATCTAAAAGAATCGTGACAGCAAGGCACTCGATCCCTTCCAAATAATGAACTTAAGGGTCACATTTTTTGCAGCTTGACATTATTTAGTATGCCAAAGCGAATTCTCAAGAATTAGAAACAAAAAAAAAAGAGTAAAAAGATATATTTAAAACAATTTTAGTAAAAAAGTAGTATATATCGGCACGACGACGTAATATGTAATATTAAACTATTTGAGTGTCATTATTAGATCTTGAATTGTTTACATTTGATTTTGACTTTTAAATTTAGATTCGTCTTTAGCTAAAAGCTGTCTAGTACCTGATTTTAAACCTTTTTTTACTTAAAATTTTTGCATTAAGTACTTAGCAATCTTTTTCAAGAATCACTTATTTATTTGTTGGTTTGCTACCTCACAAATTGAATAAATATTTACAATATTTCGCTGCAAGAGAAGGGGGGACGGACAAACTCACTTATGGCGTCAGGTTCCCTTGTATAAAACAAGCATCGCTTTGTTTGGATTCCCTGTTTTTGGAGTGTGTTTCAAAAATTAGTTTTTAAAATACAATAAAAAATTTTAAAAAGTACTCTAAAAGTATATCAAAAACAAGTATCGCTTTGTTTGGAGTGTTCTTCAGGGTTCATTTGGTTTGGTGCAGAAAACTATCTGAGCATTTTCTTCGAAATTTTTACTCTAAAAAGTATATCCTATTATAAAGAATATTCCCCCTTTTTTATTTCTCTATCTTGAAAAACCTTGTTAAGTATGAAGGCTTATGTGATTTCACTGGCTAGTCAAAAGCATATCCTCACAATAATTACAAACTATTGGAATCTTTCGATTTGCAAAATTCTGATATCAAAATAATTGTTTAAAATTAACCAGACAATTTATAGTAATGATTTTTGCGTCCTGGTTTTATGACACCATAGAAGATTTAAAATAATTATTGAGCATCCACAAAGTGGCTTTTTCCATAACAGAACTTGATATTGTATTCAACAAAAGAGAATCAACTCACCTGATTTGCCAAAAAGAACAAAAAAAAAAAAAAATGATGTATTATGTATAAGCTACATAACCCTAAACACCCCCCATATTTAACTGCAAAATAAAACACACTAATTTTTGAGATTTTTCTTCTTGGTAGAATTGATTCTTACAAAAATTATAGTCAAAATTATTTCTTAGTAAGACAGGGATTAGGGTAAGACTTATAAAGACGTGTGATTTGGGGGATAGCATTATAAATTATACAGAATTTTAGAGGGAGCTAAGTCTAAGTTCAGAAAGGGTACAGTTGAAATCATAAATACTTTGAAGGAACATAAAACAAATTTCAAGTTCTCCAGGGCCTATAGCACTTGCATCACTGCCGGTGGTCCACTTCAGACCAATCACACAAAATCTTATACTACCATTCTCAATCAATCTTTAATCTGTTCATTCTGAATCAGGGATACATGTATAATCTCATTTTGATCTTATGAACTTTGGTATTAAATTATGGAAACAACCATAGAGTTCACAGAAGCACGAAATTTTTGGTTGATTGTTGCAAGAAACTATGACTGAACTATTGCAATATCATAAAATGGTTAGGTGATGTTATACTCAGATCTATTTTCATGGATAACCAAAAATCAAAATATTTTTATTATACTTTTTGGCCATAATTGATATGAAAACTTTTATCACTAGCTAGCTGAAAGAATCAAAATTCATTGAATAGTTCTTGTGTAGGGAAGAGTGGCCAGGACATTTTTGGCAGGGTCTAACAGCAATTTTTCATGTTAAAGTCACATGTTTTTGTTTATATGCAATGCTTGTCTTCTTGGTACATGCATTGCACAAATTTGTACTATATTTGCGAAATAGTTGTTCTGACAATCGTTTTAACCCTAATTCTCCAATGAAGCATTGCTCAATTTACACCGCAAATCTTAGAGCTAAGTTAATATTAGAACCATAATTCATAGATTACAGGCAAGGCAATAACTTTTTGTATTCTTCTTGGTTTTGCTGGCAAGAAATAAATTAATTTCATGATTATTACAAATGCATCAAATTGTTGAGAAATCAAATCTTTCATACAGGGAGTGACATTTTTGACACTGACCACATCACTCCATAGCATGAGACCCCCACCCTGCAGTGACCCCAGAAAACAGCAATGTATAGAGGCAAGCAGTGGGCAACTAGCAATGCTTTACATATCTCTCTATACTATAGCACTGGGTGGTGGAGGAATCAAATCAAATGTTTCAGGTTTTGGGTCTGATCAGTTTGATAATTCAGATCCAAAAGAGGAGAAGGCCATGGTCTACTTCTTCAACAGATTCTACTTCTGTATTAGCATGGGATCATTGTTCGCTGTAACAGTTCTGGTTTACATCCAAGATAATGTAGGCAGAGGATGGGGATATGGTATATCAGCTGGTACAATGATCATTGCACTCACAGTTTTGCTCTCTGGTACACCATTGTATCGGTACAAGAAGCCGCAGGGAAGTCCATTGACTATTGTATATAGGGTGATTTTCTTGGCCTTGAAAAAGAGGAGCCTCCCTCTTCCTTCTAAACCAAACATGTTGAATGGATTTTACAATTCAAAAGTTCCACATACAGAAAAGTTCAGGTAAATCATACATCTATTTGTGAATTGTAATTACCAATTCTTTGTTAGTATAGACTTCAATCTGCACATATTGCTTACTCTAGTGAAGAGTCGCAAGGCTGACAACTTGAGTATTGAACCCTAGTGCATTTCCACAATTGATGAGATCCATTCTGCCTTGGGAATATTGATAACTCTGTAATGATTAACAAGATAGGGAAGTTTACGCGTAAAGCTCAAATAAATCGATAGTGTTAACAAGACAGCATTCAATTGTATTGAAATATCAACTGCTGCAGTAAAACAGATTCTAACAATTTTCTGTTTCTATCAAGCAGGTGGGTTGAGAAGGCTGCAATTCTTGATGACTTTGCAATTGCCAATGACAACCAGAATAACCCTTGGATAGTTTCAACAGTGTCTGAGGTTGAAGAAGTGAAAATGGTACTAAAGCTCATCCCTATTTGGTGTACGTGTATACTTTTCTGGACAGTGTACTCTCAGATGAATACTTTTAGCGTTGAGCAAGGTACCTTTATGAACCGAAAAATTGGTACCTTTGAAGTGCCTTCAGGATCCATGCCTTTCTTTCTCTTCAGCAGCATTCTTCTATTTACTTCCCTAAATGAGAGGGTCTTCGTTCCCCTAGCGAGAAAAATCACTGGCCAAACTCAAGGAATCGCAAGCCTTCAGCGCGTTGGAGCTGGACTCATATTCTCAGTTGTTGGCATGGTAGTTTCAGGAATCGTAGAAAAGCAACGAAGGGAAAGTTTCGTTGTACACAACAAGATAATCAGTGCATTCTGGCTTGTCCCTCAGTTTTTCCTTGTTGGTGCTGGAGAAGCTTTTGCCTATGTAGGTCAGCTTGAGTTCTTCATCAGGGAGGCACCAGAAAGGATGAAATCCATGAGCACAGGTCTATTTCTTGCCACCCTTTCAATGGGCTACTTTGTTAGCAGCTTGCTTGTGTCCATAGTAAACACGGTAAATGGAAGTTGGCTTAGGAGCAACCTCAACAGAGCTAAGTTGGAGAACTTCTACTGGATGCTAGCAGTGATGGGGATGATAAATTTCCTAGTTTTCCTTATTGTTGCCAGGAGACACCAATACAAGATTCAACACTATAATAGTTCTAATGGACAACTGGTGGAGCTACCATGTTGGAAGGATGATAAATTGGACTTGAAGGAGATCAAATTTGATATAGAAGCTAAGGAGGTAGCGGGATAGTCCTGCAGTCCTGAAGAAGTTGTTCAGTATTCTTTCTAGCGCCAAAAGTCTTAGCAGATTATTCTTTTTGTCCCAGTAAAAGATTAAGATTTGGAAGCCTTCAAGTCTGGATTAGTGCAGTGAGGATTGCAAAATGCACTTTCATCAAAGAAAATATGATTTTAGCTTGCTTGTGTTATAATTATCATTTTTATTCAAAGCTTTCTACCTGATCTTTTCTTGGGATTTGCATTCCAGGCAGTGTCACTAGCCAACATCATGTATAAGAATGCAATCTAATGACTAAATGCATGTGATGTCCAGGCACAGGTAAAAATTTGCAGAAGTGAGATACAGAGTAAACCATAAGCATCTCCATATTTCATTTCTCATCACTGAAAACTCAGGTGTTCTTTTATGATAAAATATAATATTTCATTCCGTAAAATCTATACCAATAGCAGAAAATACATTAAACATATCACAAAAACAACTAATCTAAAAAATCACTAGATTTAACAGATCTAGAAAATAACGAAAGTTACAATGCGAAACTCCAACGGATCAGATAAATCGCGAACTTGTTTTGCTTTGGTTAAGACACTTTGATGTATCAGGCTGGGCTAGTTCAATAGGACCACCAGAAGTCCGTGATCAAGAAACTACAAGAGGACTTTTGTATCTAGAGAAAAGTTAATTGCATCAATTGCGTGATGATCAAATTTATTTGTAACTCAACTGATGAACAGAGTTCAAGGAAAGCAGATGAATCATCCATAATCACCTAAGTAAACATCTCAATGAATAGTTCTTTCAAGAGTGTTATATTCTTGGCTCACTGGAAGAAGTGAATTTACTAAAACTGCATCATATAATCATCTTTACGGGAAATATGCATAATATGCGCATCACATTTTGCTGTTCAAACTTTTGCGTCACTTTGAAATGATGCATTTGCGTTCTCACATAAATAAAACACACTAATATGGTCCCCAAACTGTAATTCCGATCAACTTTTCCAGTTCCTTTTTTTTTTCCTTGAAAACCAGCAGAGAAACCTACACGTGATAAATTTTAAAGGGACTTAATGGTAAATTCACTAATTTTTATTTAATTAGTCTAGATGATAAAGTTAATTTTCATGATTATTTAATTTGAACTCGATTCAATAAAAGTTTGTTTATACTAGGTTTAAGAAGTAAAAAATTCAAGTTCGAATGAAATTTCAAACTCGTCAAAATAATCAAATAAGTTTGAACACAAGAATGTTTGACTTGTTTAGCACCATTTATACCCCTAGATATTGCTATGTGACTTCTTTTTTCTTTTTTCTTTTTCTGGAAATGAAATTTTGCTTATTTGCTTTTTTGTTTCTGTTTTAATTAGACACGTCAACGGGTAAAATGTGAGTTGGATTCCTTAGATATAAACCCAAATCCACTAAGTTTATTTATACCCAAACTCAAACCTAGAGTGTTATGGGTTTAAAACTAAACACTCGGATCCAAGCCCTTATGGGTTAGGTTCCAAGTGGATACTTGTAGGCATTTTATAATGTGCAATTATAAACTAAAATTTTAAAAATAATATTAAAATGAATTTTAAAAATAATATATGTATAATCCAATTATCAGTTTCAAGTAGTAAAATTAACATTCAACAATGTTTCTTGCAAGAAATATGTGAACTAAAAATATGAAAATATTATTAACTTACTATATTTTCTTGAAATATCAGCAACTACTTATGATTCAAAGCTAAGTTCGGGTTTGAATTTGGTCCTGAATTATATGAATCCAGATCCTATTCGGACTCATGATTCTTTAACAAGGAAGATAGGATCTGAATTTAAATTTCTAAATCTAGATTTATAAAAAAAAATGATGGGTCTCGGTTGAGTCTGAGTAAGACTCGACCATTAACATCCCTAGTTTCAATTCTTATGTTTTTGAAATTCATGGGTATTACAACTTCCAATTCTTATGTTAATTTTCATGGTCAATTAGTTTGATTTTATGTTTTGGTTCCCAATAAATATAGGAAAATGTTATTTACACTCCCTTTTTTTATTATTTGCATTCCCACTATCATTTTTATTATATAATTTTCATTTATTAGATTATATGATATAACGAATAGTAGGAGTGCAAATAACATTTCCCTAAACATGTTTGATCTTTTATTTGAAGCCCATCTTGTGCAGCTTTCTCAGCAGGAGTATTCTGCAAAACAAGTTGAAACGTCCTTCGTTGTCAGGCTGAGAATCTGATGATTAAGGTAAGCAATGTTTTGTTGCGGATGGTTTTTAGAAAGGGTAAATTATTCATTACCCCCTTGTGGTTTTATATAATGCCAGATGACCCCCAAAAATTTTAAAATAGCCACATAACCCTCCTATAGTTTTTATATAAAATGACAAATAGACGGAATGTACAATTAGTTATGGTGTTTATACCAAACGCGCTTTAAAAGCTCATGCGATAAAATTTTGACATTCATGTAATCCCCTTATGATTTGTATAAATACCTACTTTATCTCCTGTAATTTTTACACTTATTCACGTAATCTCTCGATATTTTTATATAAGATGGTTAAATCATCAATTAATTTAGTATTTAAGTAAGGGTATTATTGGTATTTCAACTAACAACGTTACATAAACTATTTTCCATCATGTTTCCACTTTACATAAAATCATAGGGGGTGAAGTGGATATTTTAAAATATTACAGGGTCATGTAGTAATAGATGAAACCATAGGGGGGTTGTGTGTAATTTACCCTTTTAGAAATCCTGTAGCTTAAATTTACTTCAATATATTTTCCGAACTGAAGCTTGAACTTTGTATTCTTTAAATGGAATTTTGTCCTTGTATAAGTAATCTTTGGTAGTTTCTTGATGATTCTCTATTCAAATTGACTGATTCGCTTTGAATATGCTAATTTTGAATTGTGTAAATTCTGAACATTTTTAGAATATTTTGAGAAGGATTTGAAACTTTTAGCCAGAAGAATTCCCTATTTTGAGTATCTGTGTTTTGCACCTACATGCCAAACATAAGCATGTAAAATAAGGCAGTAGGGTTTCTTTGATATTAATGTGTATTCATAATGCTATCTCAAAATAGAATGTGGATTTTTAATGTTCTTCTTGTTTTGTAAAATTTTCATTTAACAACCTATATTTTCTATTATAATTAAAAAAGGGTTAATAATACTTTGTCCCGAAAATGTATAATGGATCCTCAATTTCAAAGATATACATTTCCCTTTCTTCTCCCATGCACCCATACGGCCATACCAGACTTATGTCGCCATTGCTCTTTTAGTTTTCTAGCACAATGAATCTTCTATCCCAAATTTTGTTTCACTATCTCTCTCGCTTTTTATTATATTGTCATTTCCCCTTCATAAACATCATATTTTAAATTTTATTTGCTTCCTTAAGTTCAAATAACTATTAACATAGTAAAAAAAATAAAATATAATAGTCTAAAACAAACAATAGTAAAAAATAAAATATAACAGTCTGAAACAAACAATATAAAAATTACAGTAGAAAATTCATAAAAATATCATTTTTCTATGTATTTTTACTTTTAAGTCTATTGATTTTTTTTGTATTACCACATTAATAGTTATTGAAACCTAAGAAAAAAAAAATTAAAGTATGGTATTATTAAAGCAGAAATGACAATATAATAAAAGGTGAAACAAAGAATGTAACAAGAAGTGGGACACAAGATCCGTTTCATCTTTTGGATTGAATTATCAATTTTATGAAACTAGGATAGGTTTTATAAAAATTAAAGTAACCCACTATGAATTTTAGGAACCAAATAAAGAATTTGGATATAGTTAAAGAGTACAAATGTAATTAATCCTACCAAGAAAAATAGCACTATCTTGTAGGTTCAATCCTGCCAAGAAAAATAGCACTATCTTGTAGGTTCCTCTATCTCTGATACTAAACATCAGTCTAAATCTTCTATTTTATCACCATTGAAATACTTGTTGGAAATTAAATTATAGAAGAAATATCTTTTACCCACAAGATGTGAATTTTTTCTTATAAAGTTTGCTAAAATGGAAAATCTAGAATTCGACTAAAGGACCTATTCATAAACAATAGAAAGTTATATAGCAAAGAAGTGAAGACTTCATAAAATATAGGACCAAACCTCAATTTAACCCCACATTCAACCAACTCTCAAACTTCCAAGCCTTCTCTGCTAAAAAAACTCACAATTCTTCACACAACCCTCCCCAGTCTTCAACTTCAACCTCTCTCTCTCTCTCTCTCTCTTCCAGGATCCCACCACCAAGAACACACACAAAAAGCACACACAAAGTACATTAAAAAAGAGATATATAGATTACTTATCAATAACAATCACCAAAATGTCGAATCCAGGACGTTTAGCTTCGTTTTACAGCGAGCTACAAGCCAGCCGTCTTGATGTAAGCCTTCCCTTGCCTTCAGTTCTCAAGGATTCTTTCAATGTCGTTGATGGACCCCCGAGTTCTGCCGCAGGAAATCCAGGTGGGTTTTTGTTATTTTCGTTGATCTTGACGTTAATTGCAAAACCCATGTCGATAATATATTCTGATTTATTAGTTTCATGCATGAAAATAGAAGAAAGAAAGATTTGTACGTAAAAATCGTGTAAAAAAATGCTTAGTCTGAAATTTCTAGTATCTTGGTTGATTGTGGATTGAGGTTTTCATGTAGATGAGATTTCATAGTGAAAATTTAAGGAAAATGAATTATTATGGCAAGAAATAGGCGTTGGAGACTCGAATTTTCATGACTTCTTGATTAGTGAGCATTGGTTTTTGTGTTTTTAGGTTGGTGGAAATATGTGAAAGTTTCTTTTCAGTCACAAATTTCATTGTTCAAATGGGAACCTGGCATCTAGAGTGGCTTTACTCTTTTGGGATCATGATGATTTATATGCATATATGTGTGGAAGATAATAATAACAACACGAGTGTCAATTGACAAATATGAGTCTTGATTTGTTGTTTATTTTACATGATATTCAGGATACTAATATATATGGTGAGTTGGGGAATCAGAAGAAGATGATTGACAAAAAAGAAGGATTCCTTAACCATAGAGTTTTTAATAGGGAAGTAAATAATCGGACATAGACTATTGATTAACTTAATTTACATGTAACAAGTGTTTCCCATGGCTTTCATGAATGTTGGGCTTATATTGAGAAAATAAAATGCTACGAGGACAACGAAAGAATTATATTATCTTGTTTATGCTGCAGATGAAATTGCAAAACTCTTTCCAAACTTGTTTGGACAGCCATCAGCCATGCTTGTCCCTGGTGATTCATCTGGGGCTCTTTCATCGAACCAGAGCTTGAAGATTGGTGTAGTGCTGTCTGGAGGACAGGCTCCTGGGGGACATAATGTTATTTGTGGAATTTTTGGTAATACTTTTATCTTCTAATTGATGTTACAGCTATTAATTGTTGCTAGTGTAATATCATTATCATCATCAGCAAAAGGTTAGATACTACGTATTGAGGATGTCAGCTCAGAGTCATTTTTCATGATATGATTGCAGACTATTTGCAGGAAAGAACAAAAGGTAGCACACTTTATGGTTTCAGGGGTGGTCCAGCAGGGATTATGAACTGCAAATACGTGGAGTTGACAACAGACTTCATTTATCCTTACAGAAATCAAGTAAGATGTTTTATCATGATGTACTGCTTCTTGAAGACAGGGGTGTCATTAGGCTAATATTCATGTCTCCTTATGAGACTGACATCACTCTTGAAACTACTAACACTTATATGCTACAAAAATCGCATCGCGGACATCTATTTGGAAATCACACACTGTACTCCAAGACTAATTGGTGCAGATGCCACATACTGAAGTTCTTTTTGTCTTCATAAAAGTTTTTTCCTTATTTTAATCGATTTTAATGGACATGTTTCTAAGCAAGAGAATTGGAGTTTGGCTATTCTTCTGGATTTTGAGTTCTCTGTCTAATGTTTTTGGCCAGGGTGGATTTGATATGATCTGCAGCGGGAGAGACAAGATTGAAACTCCTGAACAGGTTAATTTTCTTGTTTTTGGAAATATCGATTCACATATATAGTGGTTCACCATCTTGGCAAGTTGTAGGCTTATAGTAACTCAGATTATGTGTAACTTTCAGTTCAAGCAAGCTGAAGAAACAGCACAGAAGCTTAATTTGGACGGTCTTGTAGTTATTGGAGGAGATGACTCTAACACAAATGCTTGTCTGCTTGCTGAAAACTTCAGGTTTGTAATTTTCTTGTTTGATGAGTTTTGCAGCTCCACTTATTCTTTATAGCTTTTTTTAAATTCATTTGTCTTCTGAAGGGCCAAAAATTTGAAAACTCGGGTAATTGGATGCCCAAAGACCATTGATGGTGACTTGAAATGCAAAGAAGTTCCAACAAGTTTTGGATTTGACACTGCTTGCAAGGTTATCCCTTTTTTATTAGTTCAATCAAATTATATAATGTAGCTTGATTTCCTGCAGCATAAATTTGTCATAGAAGCATGTATCATCTAGTTGACAGGAAATTTTTTATTTCTGCAAAAAGAAGTAACATTGTCATGCAAAGCAGCTACTGTAAAACTTGATCATTGTCTGCTCTCTGACACCAATTTGATTTTTGCTCAATTGAGCTTGACAACTAAATTCTAGTATTTAGCAGTTTCTTTTTCTTTTGTACACAGGTATATGCAGAAATGATTGGAAATGTTATGATAGATGCACGCTCAACAGGGAAATACTATCATTGTGAGTATATTAATTGTGGTTAGCTAAAACAATCCAAAAACTTGTGATCTGAAGCAGTTCAAAATACATTAATTAAATGTGACTCCTTTAAATAATGTACTGACAATCATGTGTTATTTTTGAAGAGCATTAATACACGTTCAGGCACTTGTTGGGCATAATGAAAAATGTTGTGCTTTTCTCTAACTAGTGACAAGCAGGCCTGAGAACACTTCATTGGAGAAAATAAAAATTTATATCATAAGACATCTATTAGGAATGATAGCAAAGACAAAAAGATGTCATCATACCAATGGAAGAGAGTGGAAGAAATTTAAAAAGGAATCTATTAAAGCCATCAAAGTCTAACTGTTATCTACAAAGTGAATACTGTTAACTTTTACGACAACTTTGGTTATCTCCAGATTAAAACTCCTAGGACTTTCTTGGAGTTATCTCCTTTTCTAATTTCAAAGGGTAAAAAAGTTTTAATAACATAAAATTGCTGATCTTGTGATTTTACCTATTTTGCACCAGAGCTTTGAACATCCTTCACAGTTCAACTTTTTAATTTACAATTCTAAATTCTAAAGGAGAGTAATTGGTGATTGTTAGTATAAGCTACATATCTTATTGCTTCCAAACATGCACATACATGTCTTGCCATACCATGAAATTACATGTTTGAGTTCTCTGCACATTATGTTCATGTTGCTTGTCTGCATCTGTGCCCCTTGGGTTTGGTCTCTCTTTTCTCTGAGCCTTTATTTAATTTAGTAACAAATTTTTCCTTTCATAAAATATGCTTGAGTAAAAAATGTTTACAACTGTAAAAGCAAAGAGAAGCACACCTCACTTGGGGAAAAATCCTACTGAGGATAAATGAGATTTACTGATAAAACAAGTACAATTTGGCTAAGAATGAATTTTTCTTCTTCTAAAACAAAAAATGGTTGAATTGTTAGACAATGGCACTCTATTGTATCCAATCTTGATGGTACTCTAGTTTATGTGCATGTGCTTCAGTGTATAGAGATCTTCTCGACAGCATGACCAGTTGATATTTCATAGAGCCAGAAATCTTGTATTTCTCAAATCAGATATCTTCAAACTGCTACCCTTGGACACCCATATTATCACCTTCAAAGATTCTAAGGTTCCACTAGCATGAAGAAAAGATAACACCTTCTACAGATGTTACACTACGCCAAGTGTATGATTGACAGAAAAATTGACATATCAAAATCCAGAAATCAGTCCAACAACATTATCCATAACGTTAGAAGGAATAAATTTCCACATAACAGTCTATGACTATCAAAGGCAGAAATTTTTCGTTGAAGCCATGGACAATGTATCAAAAAGCACCTGGTTTGAAACACCAACTTAAGAAAACCAAATCCGTTAGAAAGATTTTCAGAACTCATATTTCATGTTGATGTTTGACTTCTACACTTCGATATCGTTTGAAAATTATTTGCGTCTAATTTTTTGAGAGTTTTTATGATGATTAGAACTTACTGTACTTTGATCCAGCAATGCTCTCTATCCAGCTGGTTACATCTTGTTGATTTGGCTGTCATACCTTAGTAGTTGACAGTTCGTTTACTTCATTTAAGGCTTTAATCCCTGTTAAATCCTACTGTGTTCTCTCGGCAATGCAATAGGATTTGCTTCATTGACTAACGATGAGTTAGCAATGCATCCAAAAGCTTCTGGTAGAATAACACTTTTCCAGAAGAATTTCTTGAAGATTAAAATGTCCAACCAACATCAAAAGAAACCAAGGTCAAATACAGGGTAAAATGCAGTAACTTTTAAAGAAAGCAAAAGAAATGGCATTGCCTACCTACGAATCAGTTGAACAAACCTTTATGTTTTAACCTAAGGCTAGATTGCTAGGCTCAACCTTAAGAAAGCTTCTAATAGCTCTAGGATATCTTATTAACTGTATGTAAATTATATAGACTTGTTCAGGCTTTCCTACTTTGACCAGGATTTATCTCTCTTATGGGAAAGATGAGAATACAATACTAATAGTAGTCCTAATTGTAAACAGATTTCTAATTTGACTATAAGACAGGACATGAAAATAATGTTGCTGCAAGAAATTCTAGGATACCAAAATTACCTAGTGACTACTACAAATGAACTGTCCTACCTCCTGCATGGTCTTCTTGTCCATGCTGTGCGTAACTGAAGCTTTTGGTAAATTCTGGAAATTTTAATCCTTAGTTTCTTGAGCTCTTTATGATCAGCTGCTTTAGCTAGGAAACATGGACAATTGCAGATGACAAGCGACTGCTTGAACAGGCTTGTCCTTCTTTGGATATTTCGATATTTTGATCAACCACTAAAATTCACATGTTAACCATGTTTTAACAACTTATTAGATTCTAAAGAAGAAAAAGTAAAGGATCGCGAGCAAAAACATGACACTGATATCTATCTACTTTACCATAAAGACAAAAGTAAATATAGCTAGAGACAATGTACATTTTAGATAATAATCCTATTGTCCGTGTAACAAAAGTGAATAAAGCTGAAGACAATGTAAGTTTAGATAATAATCCTGTTGTCCCTGTAGAGTATCTTGATCATGCAAATGTCAACATTAGGGTAAATTGCACTTACAATTATTTTATGCTTGATTATTATATAGGATAGACAAAGGCACACTTATGCAGCTATTGATATGGATTTTTTTAAGTCACATGTAAGTAATGCTTTATTATGTGCATTTGGAAAACATTTATTAAACTATTCAGAAGATAGTGTGCCTGTGCTAATTTCATGTCGTTGTTTCTTACAGAAGATGGTTTAAGATTAATAGGTTCTGATGATGGTATTATTGTGACCTCTCACTAATATTGCTTTTCCTCTTCTGACTGTATTGTGTAGTTGTGAGACTTATGGGTCGTGCTGCTTCACACATTGCTCTGGAATGCGCTTTGCAGACTCACCCAAATATTACTATTATTGGTGAAGAGGTAATTAAATACTTAGTCATCCAGATTTATCGTTTATATCTAGATCTAATGCTAGTACTACACTGTGTACAAGTTAAAAGGGGCAAATATAATGGATAGAGCCAGGAAACCCATCTATGCAACCCAAGGAAAAAACTGAAACCATGAAGCTCATTTGGATTATGACTTTCTGACCAAGAATGTTCAGAACTATGAATATCATGGTTTTAACTAGAACAAAAATTTCAATTGAACCAAGAAAGGTTCCACAAAAACCATCGTTCTTTGGCTGCTCATTCCTGGAAATTAACTTCAATGCTGTTAATTTACTGCAATGAACTTATGTGATCAATGGAAAGAAACTACAATTTTCACCCATGAAACAAGTTTCAAGTAAAAATTTAGTTATGTTTGCCCTGATTGAATAGATGTATGACAAAATATTAATGATACTGAAGATTTGATTGGTGATGTTTTATATCTATTTGGCCTTATTGTTACTTCCTAATCATTTTGGAGGACAGCAAATAGGCAGTGCGTATCACTTTCCTCTTTCCATATGGATAACGAAAGGGGAAGAAAAATAGGCCAGGAAGGGGCCATGGATCCACTAATATGAAAATCTCCATGAATTCTGAGTTGTATAGGGGAATGTATGCATTAATTTCAGACTATGTGGTCAAGAAAATTTTTTGGCTCGGAAATAAGGTGCATGTAGAGTATGTCACTAACTTGACCATTTTAGTGCTATGCCTCTTACTCAAATGGCTCATACTACGAATTCATTTGGCCTAGAAATGCTTTGTTACACCTACGCATAGCAATCAATGTGAAATCATGTCAGTAAAACCTCTAGGATCGTTCTCAAGATGTGCTCTCTCTCTCTCTCTCTCTCTCTACACACATAAGAAGTGATTTTAGTGCTCTGAGCTGCTTTCAATCAAGTACATTGGTGAACTTGCTGCAGGATGCAGCTTGGTCTCTTGCTTCGGCTCATTTCATCTGTACTAGTTGTTTAACAAATTCTCTTTGCTAATGAGTTTCTAACAAATTTTCACACTATGAAATGACTGGATATACAATCAGTTATAGACTCTTCATATATCTTTATTTGTTTACATTAAGCTATTAATTAGGTGGATTAGCATGTTTCTACCTCAACTAAAGCTACATGGTATCTATTAAATTTCGTGAGATATATTCCAAGAATATTTTATGGATATATTCTTTTTCTTTCAATTTCAAGTGGTCCATATTTTCTTTTTATGTCATTTGTTTAGAGAATTTAGCTGTAATATATTGCAACATTAGTGTAAGTGCATTTAATGACTGAAAATTTAGAACGTTATTGGATGTCAAGAATATTAAGTGTACTATAGCTGTCAACAATGTCACAAACAATGATCTGGAATGCTACAGGTTGCAGCCAAGAAATTAACACTGAAGAATGTCACTGATTACATAACAGATGTTATCTGCAAACGTGCAGAACTCGGCTTCAACCATGGAGTAATTCTTGTACCAGAAGGCCTTATTGATTTCATTCCAGAGGTTACAACTACATCACAGAAGTCTCATGTCTTATTTTTTTCATTTCATTTCAATTGTTTCATTTACCTTTTTTCCTTTTCTGTTTATTTGCTTTGGAATTTTCTCATATCTTTATAAAATGTTTAATATCCTTTTTTTCTTCTTTTAATTTACATTGTCTATCTTAGAAAGACTGGATATTGTGGTACCCTGCTGCTGACTCAGGATTCTGCATTCTCAGGTGCAGCAGCTGATTGCAGAGCTTAATGAAATTCTAGCTCATGATGTTGTTGATGAAGAAGGAAACTGGAAAAAGAAACTCAGGAGCCAATCACACCAGCTATTTGAGTTTCTTCCACAAGCAATTCAAGAGCAACTTTTACTTGAAAGAGATCCTCATGGAAATGTGCAGGTACTCTTTATTCTACTCTTTTGCTGTTCTGGGTTTCTTTACTAGTCACTTTGCATTTATGATTTAAGAGTTTCCATTAATTTCTAGGTTGCCAAAATTGAAACTGAAAAGATGCTTATCCAAATGGTGGAAGCTGAATTGGAGAACAGGAGGAGTAAGGGGTTGTACAATAAAGAGTTCAAGGGGCAGCATCATTTTTTTGGGTAACATAGTATAGCTTGGGCTATTGTATTTCTTTTAAAACATTCATGGACAACAGACATGGAAATTTCTCATCTACTTCATCCTTTAATATTGCCTTAAACTCATGAATGTTACTGATTTGTCATTGACATGCCTTGATTTGCAGTTATGAGGGAAGATGTGGTTTACCTTCAAACTTTGACACAAATTACTGCTATGCATTGGGTTACGCTGCCGGAGTGCTTCTTCATTCTGGAAAAACTGGCTTGATTTCCTCAGTTTGTGTTTGAATTGCCCCCTTTTTTTTGGTTTACAGTTTTATGAATACAAACTTTCTCGAATGTTCAAGTGTTACGCTTTGTTTATTTTGATGATTTCTTTTTGAAAATCAAAGATCACATAACAAATTTTTCTAAACAATTTGTCTAAACATCACCGTCAAATATGCAGGTGGGCAACTTAGGGGCTCCAGTTGAAAAATGGACTGTTGGTGGAACAGCACTAACTTCTCTTATGGATGTGGAAAGGAGACATGGTATACTCTTCCTTTATTTCTTTTTGCAATTTTGAATGCCACTTCTCATTAAGGCCACGTTAATAATGAGTTTCACAAAACTTTCCTGGAAGTTTATACAAGTTTGTGTTATGTTCTCCAAAAGTTGATAAGATTACATAATGATATGTTCTCACGCTCGCTCATGTCTTACAAAGATTTTTGCCCGAGACTGTAGTAGAATCCATAGCGCTTTCAGTTGAAATCTTTGACAGCATTGTTGATATCCTATGAAGATAATTTTTCGGTCGGATGACATAACTAATGCCAAACTGACGAACAATTTTGTTGCGTCTTAACATCGAATACAAGTTTATGTATCACCTGGTAACTTCTCAACATAGATTTTCGTAAGATGTTATTGTGTTCCTTTTGCAGGGAAGTTCAAACCTGTCATTAAGAAGGCGATGGTGGAACTTCAAGGTAAACTTCTAGTAATTGATCCATGTGCTTTTAATTGCATGACATTTGAAGACATCGGCACTGTTGCAGACTTTGTTTCAATTTTAAGTTGATCTTTGAAATGACCATATATTAAATATGAAACTCCAAACCTGCAGGTGCTCCATTCAAGAAGTTTGAATCCTTGCGAGATGATTGGGCCCTGAAGAATCGATACTTCAGTCCAGGTACAGCTTCTTACAATCTTACGATACTTTTACATTTACTAGGTTATTTTCAGGTTAAAGATACTTTGAAGCATGCCAGCTTTACTATCAACATAAAAGTTCACTGCACGTTATTTTGACATTTTGAATTAGTTGAGATAATCCAGTCAATTTACTTGCCATGTGTGCCAACATTAGAGCTGGCATCATAGTTCTCAGCAGTTCCAGCACCCGAGACAGAGGAAAAGAAACAATATGATTGTGTAGTCTCCTAAAACATCTGTTAGCTACTTCATTACTTTTTCCCAGAAAACCCCTTCCAATGAATCACGTTAAAAAGTGGACAGGATTGGTAAAACAATCTTGCTGCTGAAATCTGACAGTAACCTAAAATAGGAGAATGCAACTGTCTGTACAAATGTTGCACGAAATCTGCATGAACATGCAAATACTATGTCCCGAAGTGATCTGAGGCTTTTCTTTCTGATTAAACATCTATACAGGTCCACTTCAGTTTACAGGAAAGACAGCAAACGAAATCAATTACACGCTTATGTTGGAGCTTGAGGCGCAGGCTTAGCCCTATTGGCTTGAGCTGGTTCTACACATTTCAATAGAACTGAACTCATTCTTCAAATATAGATTTTAAGTAGGACGAATATAGTCAGACATTATAGGATCTGTTATGATAGCTTGTTAACTGCAACGCTGGGAGATTCTTTGCAGGTTTTTTCCCTTTCACAATTTTGACGGTCACTTATTCATTTATATCCAAAATCTTGGCATCAATTGTTTAGGGTTCACGCATACTTTAATGTTTTTACTCTCCATAGTGGTTTTCTAGCTTTTACACTGTCGTGGGTAGCGAAAGCGGCTGCACTGCCTGCTACTATTTTTCTAGACTGCTGATAACAAGCTTGGCTCCATACATTCGAATAAGTCAGTGTTATGTTCTCTAAAAAAGTGATAAGATTACATAATGATATGTACTCTAATGTTTGGGTGTAAGACGAGATCATTCATAGCAAGCTTGTAAGACTTCACCCGATTGTATCTTAACCAATGCTAGTGCTTTATTCACCTACTCCATCCAGAAACTATACATCACCATTCACAAAAATCTTCTTCTAGGAAATATAGCTATGAATTTTGTCTGTTGCAATTTGCAACTGACCATGAATTTTGTCCATTGCAATTTGTAACTGGAGAGTTTCCATTTGCATATTACATGGTTGGGGAAAAAAATTCAGACTAAGAAATTACTAGGCAAATCCAACTTCTTCTCTTTGTTCTTATAATCCATGTAATCTACTGGAAAGAAATCTACATCCATACCGACCATCTAGTGAGAAAAAGACGTTTTTTCCAGCTAAGAACAATACAGATTTACAGGTGATCAGCAAATTGCACCCTCAAACTACAAAGTAGAAAATGTCGACTTGGTTGAAGGCTTAGCCATTAAAAAACCAAAACTAAGAACAAGCAACCAAATATCACCAACAGGAAACAAGAACATTAGGAAAACCACCAACAGGAGGAATACCATGTATATGTACTAGGGATAATTGCAGAAACCTCCCTTGACTTTTATAGTAATAGCATTGACCTCCCCTATCAATTTTGAAATAGCACTTACCTCCCCTATCAAAAGTTGGAGGCAATTTAATAGGCAAAAGTGGGTCAATTTACTAAAGTACCCCTGCCATGATTTAATTTTACCAAATGAATGTGATGAGTACTTTCATCAAACCCAACAAAACATTTGTTAATAAAAATTACACTAAATTAACTATTTCTGCATTGTTTAACTAATTAACTAAATAATTAATAATCTAATTAATTAATAACTAATTATCTAATTAACTATTAACTAATTAACTAATTATCTAATTGTTAATAGTTATTAACTAATCAAACTATTTCTGCATAATTAAACTAATTAACTGTTAACCAATTATCTAATTAACTATTAACTAATTAACTAATTATCTAATTAATTAATTAACTAATTAACTAATTTCTATTTATCTAATTAACTAATCACTATTTATCTAATTAACTAATTAACTAAACCTGTTGTCTGTCCGAAACTAATAAACTATTTGCATGTTAAACTAATTAACTAATTAGTTGCTTAACTAATTAACTACCTAATTATCTAATTAATTAATTAACTAATTAACTAATTTTTGTTTATCTAATTAACTAAAGTTGTTGTCTATCCGAAACTAACAAACTATTTGCATGTTAAAGTAATTAACTAATTAACTGCTTAACTAATTAGCTAAAACTGTTGTCTATCCTAAACTAACAAACTATTTGCATGCTAAACTAATTAACTAATTAACTGTTTAACTAATTAACTAACTAATTATCCAATTAATTAATTAACTAATTTTTGTTTATCTAATTAACTAATTAATTAAAGTTGTTGTCTATCCGAAACTAACAAACTACTTGCATGTTAAACTAATTAACTGCTTAACTAATTAACTAAAGCTGTTGTCTGTCCGAAACTAACAACTATTTGCATGTTAAATCAATTAACTAATTAACTAATTTCTGTTTATCTAATTAACTAATTAACTAATTAACTAAAGCTGTTGTCTATCCAAAACTAACAAACTATTTGCATGTTAAACTAATTAACTAATTAACTGCTTAACTAACTAATTATCTAATTAATTAATTAACTAATTAACTAATTTCTATTTATCTAATTAACTAATTAACTAAAGCTATTGTCTGTCTGAAACTAACAAACTATTTGCATGTTAAACTAATTAACTAATTAACTGGTTAACTAATTAACTAATTAATTAGCTAACTAATTAACAAACTATTTGCATGTTAAACTACATGTAGTACGCATTACCTATTTAAAATATCGGCTTTTTATAGGTATTTTACTTTCAAACATTTAATTTATGATAAAAATATCAATGTTTGTGAGTAAAATTCAAAAAGCGTTACAAAAAATATCAATATTCTTATTTTCAAACATTTAATTTACGGCCCTATGCCCCTCCTTTTTTGTAAGAATATTACTGTAACACTTTTTAAATTTTACTTACAAACATTGATGTTTTTATCATAAATTAAATGTTTGAAAGTAAAATACCCATAAAGAGCCGACACTTTAAATAGGTAATACATACTGCATATAGTTTAACATGCAAATAGTCTGCTAATTAGTTAGTTAGTTAATTAGTTGATTAGTTAAGCAGTTAATTAATTAATTAGTTTAACATGCAAATAGTTTGTTAGTTTCGGACAGACAACAGCTTTAGTTAATTAGTTAATTAGTTAATTAGTTAAGCAGTTAATTAGATAAATAGAAATTAGTTAATTAATTAATTAATTAATTAGTTAATTAGTTAATTAGTTAATAATTAATCAGATAATTAGTTAATAGTTAATTAGTTTAACTATTAACTAATTAGATAATTAGTTAAGCAATTGTCAAGCAAATAATAATTGTCAAGCAAGAAGAGGGCAAAATTGGAAGAAATTTCTTATCTCACTTCTACAAAAGCTGTCAGGGAGGTTTCTGCAATGAATTGTTACTGTTCAGGGGAGGTGAATGCAATTTCAAAACCTAGATGGGAGGTCAGTGCAAATGTCAGAAATCTCAGGGGAGGTTTCTGCAATTATCCCTATATACTATACAATAGACACGAGTTTAAAGATGGTTCACCTCCTCAGTTCAAAGAAATTCTACGTTTGTGTCTATCATATAAGCATGTTGTGTTTTTAAAGTCAACGATCCCATAATTGTGTCTATTGCATTGGTACATTGTATTTTCAAAATCAACTTTTTGTAGGTGAAATCAATACTTTGATACTATCATTTGGTGCCCATTTGGGGTTGCGGTAATTTTTGAAAAGTACTTCACCAATAGACTTTGATGAAAGTATTTATTAAGTATTTAAATACTTTTAAGTATTGGATACATAATTCAATAATTGTTTATTGTATTGGATAATATGTAATTTGAAAATTTTTAATTGTATTTATCTCTTTATTTAGTTCACAATATAGAATATAATTAAATTTAACATTTCATTTTTTTCACCACAAAAACTATTCTAAAAAAACCAAATTTGAACTTTTACTAAGAGTACTTTTAACATCAAAATTTCAATTCCTAATTTTATGAAATAACGTTTATTAAATGTTTCAAAAGTACTTTTAACACCCAAAAGTGCTTTTTTTTTTTAAATCAAAGGTACTACAACTTACATTGGATTGGGGAGCACAAAGAGAAGAAATGAAGAGAAGATGTTCAACTTTTATCCATTAAAAAGGTTTTTCTTAAGGCTCCAAACTTATTCTTATAAAGTTTTTTTCCCCTTCTCTACGAGAAACTTTGATAAAAGAAGACAAGTTTTCTTTTCTATTTCGTTTCTTGTAACTCGGCAGATCTGCAGCCCACACTAGTTAGTTTATTATTTTTAGTGCATAGGATTATTATTAGTATTATTTTTAGGTGCCTTATAGAAAAAACGCATTAACATTATGCCCTATACAGAAAATATAAATATCTCTTCCCTTCTTTTTACCGCCGTCTCTAATTCTCCTTATCCAAACAGAAGAGAACTCAAACGACAATTGCTTGCATCCATGGCAACCGATGGCCACAAGGCCCACAATGACATTGTACAAAACCATTTAAACTTTCTCTGTCTCTCTCTTTTTTTTTTGGGCCTTTGAAACGAGATATCATAACGTAATATCATATATTATTAATTCTCATGATGGCAAAACTCTCCTTTTCTTCCTGCCTCCCCCTTAGAATGCATATTTTGATGTTCTAAAGGCTTATATTTGAAGATCTAAATTGATGAATCCTTAATTTTGGCGATTGACAAGCCATAATGATGATTTGAACTAATATCTTCTCATAAGAAAATTACTAGGAATAGATCCAAACTCAACAAAGAAAGAAAGAAGGGAAAAGCTTGAATGCAACTTATGGCTTAGGATCGAATGCAGTTTCGGACACTGATTAGAAGGATCAAATGCAGTTTCGGACACTGATTAGAAGGATCGAATGTCCAAAGAATGAAGAAAATCCTAACTCTGATGATCTGGCGATAGGTCAGACACATAACATGCCTATCAGACATCTCACATGTTGGCAAAATTGTCCCCACTACATTAGCCATTACATTTTGGACATCCGACAAATTGGCTAAATTCTATGTGAAGTGTTTAGATATATCTCTTGGACAGTATATCAACCATTATGTTTCAGCAAAGAGTCTTCAAAGTAGAATCAAATAATGGTTCGGAGATAGAGCTTTTGGATCAAACGTCAAACAACTCTAGCGGCTAGTAGTTTAATAGCTAAATTTTTTACCGTTGAAGAAACATTTAGGGCAAAATTTTACTATTTATAAATACCTCAAAATCTGAATATCAAAAAGACTTTTGCCTACAAGATTACAATCTTTGCAATAGTGATTTTAAGGAAATACTTGCGTGTGAGGGTGTTGAAAAGTGTAATAGTTCTTAATTAGTTGGAGGCATTCAATTATATGTAACATAGTGACGGTTAACTTGAGTGAAGTTGTAAACCTCTTTGATTCAACTATAAAAAGGTGTTAGGGTGAGTAAAAAGTGAGCCCTCTTAGGTGGTTTGCTACACATCAATTGAAGAATCTATTAGTGGAAGAATCAATTTCAAGTTTAGAAGAAACTTGGAAGTTTGTTGGTTTGCAATTCCCTCTGCTACTCTTATTGCTTTCTTTTTAATATTTATTTGTACAAATTAAAGTGTTTCATCTTTCCTAGCTCCATTGTTTGCTACTTGTCCAAATTGTGATCACTTAGGAAAGTTTGACCAATTTTAAATTGGGTGAAAATTTGTCGTACTTGATTTGGTTGTTCATCAACCTAATTCATCTTCTCTTAAGTTGCTTTGAACCTTACAATGAGTTGTTTGGATTGCTAAATTATCCCAAATAATATTTCGTTTGCATCATAAATACATTTTCTAATTCATCTTTTTATATTCCTAACTACTTTTTATCTCACATATATCACATCACAAAAAGTGCTACAATAATTATTTCAAATAACATTTCAAATAATACTATATCCAAACAAACCTATATAATATTTGTAATAATTATGTTAGTCAGTGGCAACTAGGTTTGGTTGTTTATCAACCTAATTCACCCTCTTTTAGGTTGCTTGGGACCTTACAATATTTGTGATAATTATGTTAATCGGTGGCAACTATAGATTGATGAAATGGTGTTATTAGTATTATTTTTAGGTAAAATTAGTGAAGCCAAGACCTGTATTGAGGAGGATAAATTTTGTATCAGGGTCTTGACTGTAGGATTTTAAGGGAAAATTAGTTCGGATTGGGAGTTCAGAGTTGGCAGAGGAGGAAGCAAAAGAGGGAAGAGAGAGAGAGAGAGAATGGGATGAATTCTATTATTCCTCAGCTAACTTTCTCACCAATCATTTCTATACAAATAGGATGAATAACCGAATCTAACTAAGCTCAACTAATTATGTTTTTTGTGTTAAAATGACGCCACCCTACTTATATCCAATACAATGATTTACTGAATAATTTGTTCTAAATGATATCATTGCATATTTCATTTCTGCATCCTGACATTGCCTTTCGCATTCAAGAGTCTTGTCCTCAAGACTGAAATTGAGGAAACTAAGCTTGTATGAAATCTCTATCCTCCCACCATGATTCTTCATCATCCAGCTGACTCCACTTGATCAATTATTGAATTACTAGTTGTCCATTTTGCATGAGTACCTGCCTTTTAATATGGATTTTGGTTGTAAAGGGCACTAGTCCCTATCATCAAACTCAAGTAAGGAAGCTGAATTTGGTTGTAATGGTCCAATCTTCTTTTTGAGCAACGAAGCATGAAAGACCGGATGAATCTTGGCGCCTGCTAGTAATTTTAAACGATAGGCTAGTGTCCGATCTTCATTTCAATCTGAAAGGGACCATAGAACCTGGCAGAGAGTTTGAGACATTTCCTGATAACAACTGTTTGCTATTTATAGGGTTGTAGTTTTAGGAACACCCGGTAGCCCACTTCGAATGTTCTCTCTGTGCGTCGTTGATCAACAAAAAATTTCATTCGATTTTGTGCTTTTGTCAAATGGCCTCTAATGCTATTGGAGATCCTTAGCCTCTCCTAAAGCAATTGAGCTACTGTTGGGATGATAGTGTCAAAATGAGAGCCATGTAAAGGACTAGGTTTATAACTATATAAGGCCTCAAAAGGCGTCAATTGTAAGCTAGAGTGATAAGAGGAGTTAGACCACCACTCTGCTAATGCTAACCATTTGCTCCAGTGATGTGGAAATCCCCTAGTCATGCATCTTAAGTATGACTAAACACAATGATTAAGCCGTTCACTCTGCCCATCTGATTGAGGGTGATAAGCAGAGCTATAACTCAACTCAGTTCCTGCCAACTTGAATAGCTCCTGCCAAAAGGTGCTGGTGAAGATTCTATCTTTATCAATTATTATGGACTTAGGAAACCCATGTAGTCTAAAGATATGATCCAGAAAGAGTTGAGCCACCCGTTTGGCAGTGAAAGGATGAGCTAGGGCCAGGAAATGACCAACCTTAGTTAATTTATCAATCACCACCATTATGGTGTCATAGCCTTGTGAGTTTGGCAGAGCTTCTACGAAGTCCATAGTTAAATGAGTCCATACCAGACGAGGTACAGGCAATGGTTGTAACAAACTAGGGATATTGGACATGCTTAGCTTTAAACCTTTGGCAAGTATCACAGGTTTGAACAAATTGTATGACATCATATTTCATAGTAGGCCAATAAAATAGAGTTTTTATCCTTTGCCAACATCCTCTCTATCCTGAGTGTCCTCCAATAGCAGATAGGTGGAGTGCTTGAATTAGTTTTGCTCTTAAGCCATTGGTTGAACCCATATAGAGTTTACCTTTGTACTTAAGCAATCCATTATTCCATTCATATTGTGGTTGTGATGTAGGATCCAACACCAATTGAGAGATAATGTCTTGGCATTGAGTGTCTGAATCGTAGCTGTCCTGCAGTTCCTGCATCCACAGTGGTTTAATAGTGGAGAGAGCCAAACATGCTCCTTGCTTCTTTTTTTTTTGTCGCAACGGTAAAATTCCTATAACTTAATCTAGTATAATCTAGGATGGAGGGAGAGAGGGATTCAATGTGAGTAGAGACTCCATGAAGACCAATGAAGGCCACCATATATTGTGGCAAATTTTGGTGGGAGGCAAGGTTGAACCCTTGATCTCCCACACCACCAAGACTTTATTGTCTTGATGGGTCCACCAGGCCAAAGGCCTAGTGGCAAACATGCTCCTTGCTAAGTTGTCTGATCTTGATTATTCCTATGTAGTCTGGACAATGCATCTGCTACTTTGTTTTTCACGCCTTTTTTATACTAGATCTCGAGTCAAGTCCCAACAATTTAGTCAACCATTTATGTTGCAATGCAGTGGTAAGCTTCTGGTCCAACAGATACTTCAAGGACTGATGATCAGTTTTTATGATAAAGTGATATCCTATCAAATAACGTCTCCACTTGGTCACTGCCATCACTAATGCCCGTAATTCTTTTTCGTAGGTTGACAACCACAAATTTTTAGTTGATAAGGCCTTACTTAGGGAAGCTATGGAATGTCCATCTTGCATAAATACTGCTCCAATTCCCTCTCCATTGGCATCCATCTCAATGGTAAAAGGTTTTTGGAAATTTGGTAACCTTAAGACAGGAGCAATACACATGATATTTTTCAATGAAGTAAAAGCTGCTTGTGCTTCTGTGTTCTAGGAGAAATTATCCTTCTTGAGAAGCTTAGTAAGTGGCTTACAAACAATCCCATAATGTTTGATAAACCTTCTATAATAACTTGTTAGTCCCAAAAAACCTCTCAACTCCTTTATTGTCTTGGGAATTGGCCAGTTCCTGATACTTTCAACCTTTGATTAATCCATAGATACCCTATTTTCAGTTATGGTGCGACCAAGATAATCTATAGTCTGCTGGGCAAAAGACATTTTGACCTCTTTGCAAACAGTTTGTGTTTCCTCAGCATAGATAACACTGTCTTCAAATGTTGTAAATGTAACTCTAATGTGGGGCTGTAAATCAATATGTCATCAAAGAAAACCAATATGAATTTCCTTAAGTATGATTGAAATACCTGGTTCATAAGAGACTGAAATGTTACTAGTGCATTTGTCAGTCCAAAAGGTATTACTAAGAATTTATAATGACCACAATGAGTCTGAAAAGTAGTTTTGTAAGTATCCTTGGGCTTGACTCTGATCTGATGGTAGCCTGAAATGAGATCCAATTTCGTTTTATACTTTGACCCTACCAGCTCATCAATCAATTCATCCACATTTGGAATAGAATATCTATCCTTAATAGTTAGCTCATTTAATCGTATGTAGTCTATATAGAAATGCCATGTTCCTTCTTTCTTCTCTACTAATAATACTGGTGATGCAAATGGACTGTTGTGATGAATGATTATCCCATGCTGCAACATGTCTTTCACTTGCTTTTCAATTTCTTCTTTCTGGGAGTGAGAGTATCAATATGGTTTCATTTTAAAAGGTTAAGACTCAGGTTTCAATGGAATTTCATGGTCTATCTCCCTAGTTGGAGGTAATCCAGTAGGGTTTTCAAAGACATCTACAAACTCTTTAATGATTTCCTGCACTCCTGCAGGCACAACATGCTCTCTTGATGGACTGTTGTGCCCCATTCTCATGGCTAAACATAACTGTTTCTTGTATTCAATAAAATCTCTCAAATCCTTGCCTCTAATGAGATCTAAATCACAGTTCTCTACTTGACCTCTTAAGTGTATCACTTCTCCTTGATTGTGAAATAGTCAAATGATGGAAATCAAAAGGAATGGGGCTGAAATGAGCCATCCAATCCACCCCTAATATTATATACCAACCTCCTAATTGCATCACCTTGAGGTCATAACAAAACTTGTGTTGGTCCACACTACTTTAGGGCATATGGTTTTACTCATTACACAGGCTCCATTCCCAACAATTACAGAAAAAGAGTTAACCAGCTGATGTGGAATACTAAATGTAAGAACCTTTTTGCCGCTGATGTAACTATTTGAGCTACTAGTATCCACCAAGATCAGCATTTCTTCTCCATCCAACTTCCCTATTAGTGTTATTGTTTTCCTCTTCATAGCTTCAGATAATACGTGTAGGGACATCTCCATGACTTGCCCTGGATTCCCTGTAGATTCATCTTGCTTCTCCAACGCATCCTCAAATTTAGAATCATCATCTTTTTCATTGATTAGGAAATTTAAATGACTAAGTTTGCACTGGTGACCTTGTCCAAACATTTATTCACACCTAAAACAAAGTCCATTATTCCTTCTATACTGTATCTCTTGAGCAGAGATTTTCTTGGGTTCAGAATCTGTAGTAGACAGTGGCCTACTTTTGTATGAGGTGTTCTTAAATGTGCTGGTGGAAAGCACTTTATAGTATGAGCTGTGGGTCTGTTGTTGAGAAGCACTCTTGGAGATCCCCAATCTATTTTCTAGATTTGTTTTCTAGCCATCCTTAGAAGTTCTGAATTGGAGCCTCAATGCATCTTCTTGCAACAAAGCCATTTCAAAAGCTTCATACAATGTTGTAGGCTTCAACATCTTAACTATTCTCTTGATTTCATCCTTTAGTCCACTGATGAAACTAGATGTAAAATACTCTTCATCTAGGTGCGAATTCCTGATCTTCATGAGAGTTTTAAGCTCTTCAAATTTCTCCAGGTACTTTTCCATTTTTCCTACCTACTGTAATTTGTTGAACTCTTCCACAACATTCTTGCCATTCCTACTATCAAACCTCTTATATAATAGTTCCTCAAACATTTCTCAAATCATCCTTGGTTTTTCTAGTTTAACTCCTTGAAACTAGATATCCACCCTCCCTTCCAAGTACATCTCAATGACTTCCAATTTTTAGTTTTCCCAAAATTTGGTAGTTTAAAAAGTATTTGTTACATTTTCTGATCCATTCTCTTGGATTTTCACTACTAAACAAGGGTAGATCAATTTTTGGGGGATTTGGTATCAGGAATTTACCTGTTTCCTTTTTTGCTGCTCTATTGTTTCAGATCCATTCTGCAATCTTTGATTCAGTGGAGTTGGTAAAAGTGGTGTTGGATCACTTCTTTGCCGATCCTCTTCTGGAACATTCTTTTCTCTACCTACCATTACTCCCATGAAGGCACTGAACTCATGTTTCATCTTGGCTACAAGACCTTCCATTCTTTTGTTGCTTTCCTCTAGTTCCACACGAAACTCATTGCGTATCTACTATTGTTGCACTTGCGAGGCTTGCAGACCTGCAACTACCTCCTAAAGCTTAATTTCTTTTTTTTTTATTCGTTCCTCTGGTGTCTTAAATATGATGTTTTTTGCCATAGAATCTGAGTTTCTCCAAGGATTCAACCTTGCTCTGGTACCACTTTTCAGGATCTTGATTGTAAATTTGGGATTTTAAGGAAAAATTAGTTCAAATTGGGAGTTCAGAGTTGGCAGAGGAAGAAGAAAGAGAGAGAAAAAAGAGAGAGAGACAGAGAGAGAGACAGAGAGAGAGGGCGAGAGAGAAAGAGAGAGAGAGAGAGAGAGCAAAAATGAAATGAATGGGATGAATTCTGTTATTCCTCAGCTACCTTTCTCATCAATCATTTTTGTACAAATTGGATGAATAACCGACTCTAACTAAGCCCAACTAATTATGTTATTTGTGTTAAAACGACGTCACCCTACTTATATCCAATACAATGATTTATTGAGTAATTTGTTCTAAACGACATCGTTGCATATTTCATTTCTACGTCTTGACATTTTGGCACAATACAAGTTAACGAAATAGGAACTATCATATTTTGTATGTTTTATATGAGTACCAATTCTTTGAAAACATGGAAAAATCAATTATTGTCAATTTAAAGATATCTTTTCATTTTGTTCCAATTTGGTTTCTCGAATCACAATTAGTTGTAATGTTATTGTAGTCAATATTTATAGAGATTTTCTTAATGAGTACCCAAAGAATATTCATTGAAATACTAATACCAACTTGCTATCAAGACACACACACTTGTATCCATTGGACCATTGCTCACAGAGTTGCCTTTAAAAAACTTCATAGCTGAAAAAAGTCCTCTTTAAAATTGTGATTGCAACAAATAAGATAATGACTAATTTTATAAAGATATAAAAATATGAATATACGATATCCCTTTTGGTTTATTTTTTGAACTCTTAAAATATCTTCAAATAATATTTTTCTTATCAAATACCAATGATTTGAGCTTTTTGTTTAAGAAAACCATTTTGAACAACATAAAATAGAAATCATTAATAAAAATGTAGAATTTATAAAATTACATATAACATGTTGTTTTATTAACTAACTACATGTAAAAAGGGATAAATCCTATTTGATTAATACTTGACCATTACAAATTATAAAGCTACAAAAGATAAGTTCTATAAATCTTTCACCAATTGGTCAAATAAATAAACATAAATTTGAAGTAAAATTAAACTTAAAGTTCAAAAAATATGAGATTTATCTTGAATCTGTTTAAGAATTGAGGCTATTTGTACTAATTTGAGAGTCCAAAAATATAATATTAGATATGAAATCCACTTACATATAGTTATATTTGATATTATTTGGAAGAGTACATATATCATGTTTTTTTAATCAAGTTTAAATAAGATGCTTTTGCAAAATACATATCTTTTAATAGGACAATTCTACAAAATACATTATTGCATATACTATAAATAGAGTTTCATAAAAATTAAGTGGATCAATTGACCCCACTTACACATAACTAGCTCAACCAATGAGTAAAATAGTAATATTCCATTGAATAAGCGAAATAAGATCACATGCAGCAAAACTGCTAATGAATTACAAAACTCATTAGGCGGAGATGGGTTAGATAGTTTTAGAAAAGGGAGTGTAAGTGAGAGATTTCAGGTTCAAATCCTTCCACTTACACTTAATAAAATTACGAAACTCATTTTGGGAGAAGGGAAAGGATGGGTTTTGGTGGCATGGTGAGAGAGAGATAACTGAGAGGCGAATCTAAAACTTCCCACTTACTAAAAAGGATTACAAAACTCATTACAACTGGTAACTGGTTCTAATACTATGCTATGCTATATGCTTGTTACAAACTAAACTTTACACAAAATTCAAGAAATGAAAACTTGTATTGGAAAGCCCCACTCAATACAAAGATCCAAATTTGCTTTAGCACGTGGAACTTTTCTCTAGCTAGAATGTTGTCAATGACTTCATGAATTAAGAGTTCAGAAGCTCCACTCCTTTGCTGAAAAATCCTCATTTTAAATTTGAGCTCAACTCATTTAATTAAACAAGTGAACCACTTGATAATTTAACAGCCCCCACTTCACAACAACTCCACTTTTCCACCAAAAAATCCTCATATTACGTTCCCTTCAAGGCAGAAAACCACCGGCCTAAAAGCCAGCTTCCATATCTGATTAGTCAAAAAACTGTCACTGAAAATGTTGAGATAGCCATGATAGCTCATCAGTCCAAAATGCCTCTATAAGCAAACAATAGGTTTGAGTATATCTTGTAGGCGTTGCTATGCCTAGACTAGTCAGTATGTAATAAGACCTTGGGCCTCCCCCTTAGACCAAATATATATTTCGTACAATTTTGTACAAGTTGACCTATGGTGTGAATTAATAGGATTTCGGTGTGAATCACGTCTAATTTGATGTAAATCAAGTCCAGTTTAGTGCATATTAATTTGTTATTATTTGGTGTAAATTAGATACACTTTGATATAAATTGATTACTATCATTTAGTGTAAATTAAGGACAATTTGATGTAAATTGAGAATACATTGTTAATATTGAGAATATATTGTTAATTTACATCAACTTGTGCAAAATGAAACTTGTGAGGCCCTATTTCCTATACACACACACACATATATATTTGGTATGGCGTTTTCTTTTTCCCTCTTTGTGACACCATGTCAACACTAACTATTTCGAGTTGCGGTAGCATATTGAAAAGTACTTTTCTAATAGAGGTTTTAATAAAAGTACTTATCAATTGTTTAAGTACTTTTAAATATATTATTTGGAGACATAATTCAATAAATACTTATTATATTGGATAATGTATAATTTAAAAATTTTTAAAAGTGTTTATCTCTTTATTTAGTTCATAATATAGGATAAGACAATTAAATTTGATGTTTTATTTTTTAAATCACAATAGCTACTCTAAAAGCATTAAATTTGATTTTTTTTTTCTAAAAGTGCTTTTAACATCAAAAACACTACTCCTAATTTTATGGAATGATATTCACAAAATACTTTTAAAGTACTTTTAGTACTTAAAACTACTTTTTTTTTTATCAAAAATACTGTAACCCCAAACGGGACCTATATATCCTTTTGGCAAGAAAGAAAAGTAGAATGCTGAAATCGATCTATTCTTTTCCTTGTAATAACGTTGTTATGTGGACAAAATCTAATTTTTTCCATTTACAGAAACTTACATGGGAACTTTGAAAGACCAAAAACCAAATAATATTGGTTTAATCTTAGTTCACACTTCCTATCAACAATTTCCAGTTGAATTATTCAAAAACTTTCTTATAGACAAAACAAAAGAAATATTACTAACAAAAAAGATTGTCTTTTTTCTTTTTTGGGAGGTGTGAGTTGATGTTCTCCACTTTGAATATCGTTTATATCACTAAAATCTTGGGTCTATGTGGATTAGGTGCTCTTAGAAATGTTTTTTTTTTAAAAAATTCTACTATAATGTTGTATTTAAAAAACATTCGTTGAAAATGTATTTTGAAGGTGTTTTAAAATTTAAAATTTTATTGAGGTATTTTTTAAAATTTTTACCATAACTACCTTCCATCACCACTCTCCATTCCCTTCTCTCTTTCCTCTTTCTCTTCGTCCCCCTCCATTCTCCTTCCTTATCCTCACTCATCTTCTTCTCCTATCTCCTTCTTCCTCCCTTCTCCCACTTTCTCTTTCTCCCCCTCATGTCCTTTCTCCTCCTCCCTTTTCCCCTTGTCACCCCTCAAAGGAGGAAGAAGGGATGGGAGGGAGGTTGCAGGGAAAAAAAAGACAAGGAAGAGGGAGGAAAAAGGAAAAAGGGTTGGGGGAGGAAGGAGAAGGAGAGAAGAGGAGGAAGGGGGAAGAAATGATAGTGACGATGGTAAAGGGAGGAGGGGAGGGATGGTGGCGGTCGCGAGCAGTGGCATGTGCTAGGTGGTGGTTGGAAGAAGCAAGAGGAAATAAGATTTATGTTTTTTTTTTGTATTTTTGTTAGGTGTATTTGAGATTATTTAAAATACTTTTAGGGGTGTTTTGGGAGTATATTGTTGTCTATGAAAAACTTATATTTGAAAATACTCACTAATCCAAACAGAGCTCTTGACAGATCACTATAGCTCCAATAAATTACCATAGTATCTATAAGAAAAAGAATTTGAAGCAAATTATATGCATTTGTCACAAGATGAAACTGTATAGCAAACAAATGTAGCACAAATTCACAGAGTTAGGAATGATCAATCATAGTTCTTAGCTTTAAATTTTTTTCCCACTCCCCCAAGGAAAATTAAAAAAAGAAAGAAAGAAAGAAAAAAGAAGCTCGAGCAACATGATATGTCTAAGTGACTGAAAGTAACTGAAAAATCATAGTATGTCCAAGTGATAGATACAAATGGAAGAATTCTTAAAATCAAGAAGGTTGGCCATCAAACTATATCTATCATCGAAGCACGTCTATAGAGTAGTTCAAATAATTCTAGAAATGTAGCCAAATTAATTCGAAGGATGACTACTATTTTTCTTCACAAGCTGACTTAGCACTTCCATGCTTTCATCAAACTCCCGAGTTTCCTTCAATTTTACATTTTCACTCGTATCTCTCATTTTCCCCCATCTTCTTCACCACCGCATCTTGGATTACCTTGGCATCTTGAGTTGTCATTCTCATCCCTCACAACCTCCAAGCCTACACTAGTCTCCACTATTCAATGGCATATCAATATGCATTGGTATGGCTATAATTGGAACACCAAACTATACACTTTCCAAAATCAAATTCCAACCACAATGACAAACAAAACCTCCAATACTTTGATGTGCCAATACTTTTGCCTGTGGGGCCTATCCTTCCACAATTCTTCCCCTATCTCCCATTCTCTCCAAGAACCTTTAGGAAAAGCTTGTTCAAGCCTATTTTTCTCATCCAAAGAAAATCTTACATCCCATATGAAATTGGCATTGCTAAGCTTCAACTCAAGAAATACTCAGTGGAACGAAAACGTTGGACAGCTCGCTTTTGTCCCTAGCCATTAGATTAACTCGTTATCGCTATCATCTCGATCATCATGAATAGTTTCCTCAAACATCATACCTACAGGCACAACTTTCAATTTCATAAATTGGATAGATAATCTATATATTTCCTTTCGAGTGCTCTTGAGCTTTTCAGGAGCAAGACGCTGTCACAATAACTATTTGGTAGCCCATCCGCTGCAAGATAACTTTCTTCTTGATAATCAACTCGTGTATCTTTGTCTATACTGGCTTGCTCGAAATCAGATAGATAGGTGGCTGGAAAAGGGAATTTAAGGCCTGGTTTCATGAACGAATGGTTGTAGTATGCAAACATTAAAACACCTGAAGCTACAAACTTTATTGCAAGAATGTTATGGGTTGTAGTCAATGCACCAGGCCATGTCATGGTTGTTAGAAATATTTACTGTCGTTAATTAATCACGTTTGTTTATTTTGTTCTACCTAATTAATGGACTTAGTAGAATTAGTGGAGTAGCTAGTGGAGTTAGTGAGATAGTTAGTGGAGTTGTTTTGAGCTCTATAAATAGAGCAATTTCAGGTTATGAGTTAAGTCAGTCTTTACAAAGAAATAAACTTTTGTCCTTGGCTTCTCTTATGATTTTTTTCAATAATTGTAACAGCGGCATCAAAACCAGGTTCATGAGTGAAAACAAAAGTGAGTTGTGAAAATTGTGTTGGCAAATTACGATGGCCACCGATAATTTTGTGCAACTAGCAATTCCTCGCTTTGATGATCATTATGATCATTGAAGCTTGCTAGTGGAGAATTCTTGAGATCCAAGGAGTATTGGCAGGTTGTCAAATCTGGAGTAGCAGAGCCAACAGCCAGAGTAGTATTATCAGAGATGCAAAAAATGGAGTTGGAAGCATTGAAACTGAAAGATCTTAAAGCCAAAAATTACCTTTTTCAAACTATTGATCGAGCCATTTTGGAGATAATTCTTAGCAAAGATACCTCCAAATAGATTTGGGACTCCATGAAAAAGAAGTATCAAGGAAATGCAAAGGCAAACCCGGTGTAGCTTCAAGCTTTTCGGACCAAATTTGAGACTTTACGCATTATGTCAAGCGAGTTGGTCACAAATTATTTTGCAAGAATGATGGCAATCGCTAACAAGATAAGAATCCATGGAGAGAATTTGAAAGATGTCACCATTGTCGAAAAGATTCTTAGATCAATGACAACAAAATTTAATTTTGTTGTATGCTTTATAGAGAAATCGAAAGATATTGATGCACTTTCAATTGATGAGTTGCAGAGCTCTTTGTTGGTTCATGAGCAAAAAATTAACCAACAAGAGAAAGAGGAGCAAGCATTGAAAGTTTCAACAGAAAGTCACTCAATATGGAGAGGAGGCAAGGTAGATGAAACAATGGCCGTGACAACCAACAACAACAATACCAGCACCAAGAAAATTAATTTCAAAGAAGAAGAAGAGGACGAGGAGGCCATCCATCAACAACTCAAAGGCCAAAGTCAGTAGACAAGTCCAATGTTAATGCTACAAATGTCATAAGTGGCCATTATCAATTCGAATGTCGAACTAATTTAAATAGACAAAATGAAGAAAGGACTAATTTTGCAGAAAAAGAAGAAAAAGTGTCTCTTTTGATAGTGTATCATATGAGTGAAGAAACTCAACAAAATAGGTGATATTTAGACACCGGTTGCAGCAATCACATGTGTGGAGATAAGAAAATATTCTCTGAGTTGGACAAGTCATTCCGTAATACTGTCAAATTTGGTGATAACTCTACAATTTTCGTTATAAAAAAAGGAAGGTAACTATCCAAACTAAAGAAAATTCTTCTACTCACACTATCACTGATATCTTCTTTGTTCCAGACTTAAAGACAAATTTGCTTAGTATGAATTAGTTGCTAGAAAAGGGTACGAGATTTCTATTAAAGATGGTGTATGTTGGCTTCGAGATGCAAAGTTGGCTTAATTGCTCAAATTAAGATGACGGGAAGTCATACGTTCCCACTCTATTTGCAGAACTCGACTTATTCATGTTTCTGTGCAAAATCGAAAGATGTCGCATAGTTATGTTATTTTCATTATGGACACCTGAATTTTGGTGAATTAAAGACATTGCAGCAAAAAAAAATGTAGCTGATCTACCTCAAATCACAATTCCTTCAGAAGTTTGTGAAAAGTGTGTTGTTGGCAAATAACATTGGCATAGCTTTCCAAAAGAAAAATCGTGGAGAGCAAAGGACTTATTGGAGTTGGTTCACTCTGATTTATGCGGACCCATAAATCTGCCATCTAATGGTGAAAAATATTATTTTATGATGTTTATGTTGGATCCTTAATCCAACATTGGACTTATATGTGAATAATTATGTATTGCAAACTGTCAATTAAGGTTAAACCCAATTAAAGTGATCAAATATAGTTTGGATTTAATGTATCTAGTAGGATGTGGGCCCTTTTATGTGTAGAAACTTATGGGCTCCTATTTCAATGATGGGCTGAAATAGGGCTCCAAAGGTAACAGGAATGTTACCTATAAATAGGGTTATGGTCCCCAGGTCACAGGCATCATTTTAGTTGTCGTATTTCGTAATACCACAAAATACCCTTCCCTGATATCCCATCGTCAGGAAAGATACCAGAGAGAAACTAAAGGCCTCTCTCAAAGGATCGGTGAATACCTGTTGACCTGGAAGGCCACCCCAAATCTCTAGGGATTCAAGTATCAAGTTTATCAATATGGATTCAGGTACGCTTCCGCAATTTTCTTGTTAATTTATTTCTTAATAATCGCCATATAGATCTTGGGTTCAATAGGTGATGGTTTTCACCAATGGTTAAATTTAGATAACCACCCTAACAAGTGGTATCAGAGCCTATATGGTTGATTATTAGGAAATAATTTGGATTTCATAATTTATGTTAATATATATACATATGGTTACACACACATATATGTGCCTCTTGAATTCGGCTGTGGATGTATGCATATTTTTTAATTTGTGTTGAAACATGAACCGAAGCGGCACATAGAATCCAGTGCTTTAGTTATGTTATCGGTAAAGTTTTTTTACTTGTTAATGTTTTTAGTTTCTGGTTTCGTGGGTCTGGCCAAATCACAATATGAATCCAGCATCCGTGATGAATTGTCTGGTCATAATTGATATGTTGCCTTCTTATGACTTCGGGCCCCATGGTAACAAAGCTTTGGTTTGTTTGGTATTAGCTAACACGCACTTGAATGGCCATCACTTTTCTGGCCACGTGAGTTCTTGTAGTCCACCTGAATGCTTCTTGTATCAATCATGTTATCTTCACAGGTTTGGTCAACTCAGACCATGAATTCGTGGGTTCCACGAATGTAAAGAACAAGTCTTCATAAGACTTTCTTGGTCAAATGCTATTCGGTCTTGATTATTTGCATATGTTAGTGCTCATGGCAGTAGTTCATCCACGAATTATACTATGATGATTTGGTTTGGCTAATTTAATATTTATTATATTGATTCAATTTGTCAATAATTGGTTTCTTTGGCCTGTTTCATTATTTATAAATATGTATGTATATATATTAAGAAAATTAGGGTTTATTTACTTTAAGTGAACCCTAATAAAGTTAAATAGGACATTTAAGCCCTATAAAATCCATATGTATGGCCCATTAAATGTGTAATTTTTATAAAGTACTTATGGATTTCAAGAAAAAAATTTGGGCTTGGATGTTAATTTTGGGTCAAATTATGGATATGGACCTTTGGTCCAATAAGTCATGATTTAATTTAATTAATTTGACCATGTTTGACCACGTTTTGACCAAAGTTGACCAAAGTTGACTTTGATCAAAATTTTTGTTTTATTTGGATAATTTTAAATTTGAATATTGGTATGATTATATATATTTTGGAATAAATTAATTGAAATAATATGCCACCAAAGTGACCTCTATTATGGAAATTAATTTATTTTAAAATATAATTAGTTGGGCACTAGTAATTTTATGAATATTGATCGGCCCAAAGGAAGGTCAATATTTAATGAAATTACATGTGTACTTGTGGTAATAAATGCGTGATAATTATTTGGATTTTACATGTGATTTATAAATTGGCCCAAAGGAAAATTTATTTTCGACATGTTATTATTATCAGCATTTATTACTGCACCAAGATATCACTCACTAGTTAATATTTTTGTCCAAAGACGAAATATTAATGGAATATCGGTATCTTGAGATGGGACTACCATTATTTAAATTTATTATTGTTTTGATTTATGTGAGCTTGTTTTAATTATGTTATGTTTTCTGTTCAGTTGCGAATGATCTTACAAATATTACTTCCAATATCAATAATATTCCTATGTTGAATGGCACAAATTTCAAGTCCTGGAAAGAAAATCTCTTGATAGTACTTGGAGTAATGGATCTCGACCTTGCGTTAAGGAATGATTCACCCCCCACCTCTTACAGATCAGAGTACCTCTGATGAAAAGAGAAATAATGAGAGGTGGGAGAGATCAAATCGCTTGTGTCTGATGATCATTAAAAAGGCCGTTCCAAAAGCATTTAGGGGAACAATGTCAGAAACGACTGTAACCGCTAAAGAGTTCCTTCAGGACATTGAAAAAAGGTTTGTCAAGAACGAAAAGGCTGAAGTTAGTACGCTCTTGACACGCCTTGTTTCAATGAAATATAGTAATTTGGTTTGTTCTGAGGTTAATTTAACTTCGGTACCTAGACACACATGGTGGTTAGATTCTGGTGCAACAACTCACATCAGTGTGTCTATGCAGGGTTGCCTGAATTGCCGAAAGCCTAATGATAGTGAAAGATATATCTACGTGGGCGATGGCAAAACAGTTCAAGTTGAGGCAATTGGAGTTTTTAGATTATTGTTAAAGACCGGATTTTATTTGGATCTCAATGAGACATTTGTTGTACCGTCTTTTAGACGGAATTTAATTTCTATTTCTGCTTTGGACAAATTTGGTTATTTTTGTTCATTTGGAAATGGAAAATTTGAATTGTTTCATGATTCAAAATTGGTTGGTTCTGGTTCTTTAATGCACTACGATAATCTATATTTAATTGACACAATTGTCTCATTTAATGAATCTCTGCATTTGAGTACTAGAGGAGTTAAAAGAAAATTAGCCAATGAGAATTCAGCTGCATTATGGCACAAGAGATTAGGACATATCTCCAAACGGAGAATGGAAAGACTTGTGTCAAATGAAATTCTCGACCCCTTGAATTTTACAGATTTTAATGATTGTATTAACTGTATAAAGGGGAAACAAACCAATAAAAGGAGATTTGAAGCCAATAGGTCCTTAGACGTCTTAGAACTTATACATACAGATATTTGTGGACCATTTCCTACATCTGCTTGGAATGGTCAACAATATTTTATAACGTTCATAGACGATTTTTCAAGATATGGCTACATATATCTCATTTCTGAAAAGTCACAGTCACTGGACGTGTTCAAAAATTTTAAGGCCGAAGTTGAGAATCAACTCAACAAAAGAATTAAAAGCGTCAGATCTGACCGTGGTGGTGAGTACTATGGTAGATATGACGGTTCAGGTGAACAACGTCCAGGACCATTTGCTAAATACCTAGAGGAATGCGGTATCGTTCCACAGTACACTATGCCGGGTTCACCCACTATGAATGGTGTAGCTGAAAGACGAAATAGAACGCTTAAAGACATGGTAAGGAGTATGATATGTCATTCCACCTTACCAGAGTCACTCTGGGGAGAAGCACTTAAGACTGCAGCATATATTCTTAACAGAGTTCCAACTAAAGCAACTATCAAAACCCCTTATGAGCTTTGGACAGGGAAAAAGCCCAGTTTAAAGCATCTGCATGTTTGGGGGTGTCCAGCTGAGGCAAGGCCTTACAGGCCAAATGAAAAGAAACTGGATTCAAGAACGATTAGTTGTTATTTTATTGGATATTCTGAAAGATCCAGAGGTTACAAGTTTTATGATCCCACAGCCAAATCAATTTTTGAGACAGGAAATGCCCGGTTCTTTGAGGATGTCGAGTTTGGGGGAGAACATACAGTAAGGGACATTGTCTTTAAAGAGGAATATATTAATATTCCCACAGGTGTCATTACTCTTGCTCAGGACCCTATTCCTGAATTTGATCATGATACAACAAATCAAGACAATGTCGAAGAGCAAACTGTTATAGAAGAACAAACTCTTCCTCTTCAAGAACCAGTGCCATTAAGAAGATCCACTAGAGAAAGGAGAAGTGCAGTGCCAGATGATTACATTGTTTTTCTCCAAGAACATGAGGATGACTCTGGATTGATGGAAGATGATCCAATCAACTTCCGTCAAGCCATGGAAAGTTCAAATTCTCAAAAGTGGATCGATGCCATGAATGAGGAGATTAAATCCATGAAGGACAATGATGTTTGGGATCTTGTCCCATTGCCAGAAGGTGCGAAACCCATTGGTTGTAAATGGATATTTAAAATCAAAAGGGATTCGAAAGGCAATGTGGAAAGATTCAAAGCTCGTCTTGTCGCTAAGGGATTTACACAAAAAGAAGGTATCGACTATAAAGAAACCTTCTCTCCAGTCTCTTCAAAGGATTCTTTTAGAATTATCATGGCATTAGTGGCACATTTCGATCTTGAGTTACATCAGATGGATGTAAAGACAGCGTTTCTCAATGGTAACATTGATGAGACAATTTATATGGTGCAACCAGAAAACTTTGTATCAGGAGATCCAAAGAATATGGTTTGCAAACTTAAAAAATCCATCTATGGGCTCAAACAAGCGTCTCGACAATGGTATTTCAAATTTCATCAGGTGATCATCTCATTTGGTTTCGAGATGAATTTAGTGGATGATTGTATATACCATAAGTTCTGTGGGAGCAAATATATTTTTCTGGTATTGTATGTTGATGATATTTTGCTTGCCAGCAACGATATTGGTCTATTGCATGAAACCAAGAAATTTCTAACTAAGAATTTTGAGATGAAAGATCTTGGTGATGCATCTTTTGTGTTAGGCATACAGATACACCGTGATCGCTCTCGGGGTATTTTAGGACTATCACAAAAGGGCTATATCGAAAAGGTTCTCAAAAGGTATGGCATGCAAAATTGTAAACCAGGTGACACTCCAGTGGCTAAAGGAGACAAATTTAGTCTTGAGCAGTGTCCCAAGAATGCTTTTGAGGAAAGAGAGATGCAAAAGATTCCTTATGCCTCAGCAGTAGGGAGTCTAATGTATGCTCAAGTATGTACGCGTCCGGATATTGCGTACATTACTGGGATGTTGGGTAGATATTTGAGTAATCCTGAATTAGATCATTGGAAAGCAACCAAACGGGTCTTACGGTATCTACAGAAAACAAAAGACTACATGCTCACGTATCGGAAGTCAGATGAGTTGGAGATCATTGGGTATACTGATTCCGATTATGCTGGATGCAAAGATACTATGAAGTCAACGTCAGGCTATGTCTACTTGTTGGCTGGAGGTGCCATATCCTGGAAGAGTGATAAACAGTTCCTCATAGCATCTTCCACTATGGCTGCAGAATTTATAGCTTGCTATGAGGCATCCAACCAGGGAATTTGGCTGCGAAATTTCGTCACAGGATTACGTGTAGTGGATGGCATTGAAAGACCACTCAAATTATTCTGTGACAATAAGTCAGCAGTCTTATATTCCAATAACAATAGGAGCTCGACCAAATCTAAACATATAGATATCAAGTTCCTGACTGTTAAAGAAAGAGTGCAGAATGGACAGTTATCAATAGAGCACATCGGGACAAACTCTATGGTTGCGGATCCGCTTACTAAGGGATTGCCACCCAAAATGTTTCATGAGCATACTGCTCATATGGGTGTCGTATTAAACGATGTATAGTTTTAGTGGGAGTTTGTTATTTTAAATGCTCTTATGATATTTTTCAGTTATTAAGGATTTAAGGATATTTTATGCATAAATAAAGTTTGGATTTTTTTGCACTCTAATTTTGGTATGATTTGATCTCATAAAATTTAAGGTGGACCAGTTGGAAATAGGCATGTTTTGATCACATTACATGAAATTTCCATGCTACACATCCACATCATAATTCATGTCATTCAATTGCATTGATATATGTGACCATTGATGGGTCGAGTTACGAAATTGTAATAAAGGCCGCTTTTATCCTATATTGGTGTAATTGATGGACCGAATTGGTTACAGATACATTGTGATAATGACAGTAAAGTTGAGCTCATACGGTTAATTGCAAAACATAATTATAAGGTTACACATATAGTCCAAGTGGGAGATTGTTGGATCCTTAATCCAACATTGGACTTATATGTGAATAATTATGTATTGCAAACTGTCAATTAAGGTTAAACCCAATTAAAGTGATCAAATATAGTTTGGATTTAATGTATCTAGTAGGATGTGGGCCCTTTTATGTGTAGAAACTTATGGGCTCCTATTTCAATGATGGGCTGAAATAGGGCTCCAAAGGTAACAGGAATGTTACCTATAAATAGGGTTATGGTCCCCAGGTCACAGGCATCATTTTAGTTGTCGTATTTCGTAATACCACAAAATACCCTTCCCTGATATCCCATCGTCAGGAAAGATACCAGAGAGAAACTAAAGGCCTCTCTCAAAGGATCGGTGAATACCTGTTGACCTGGAAGGCCACCCCAAATCTCTAGGGATTCAAGTATCAAGTTTATCAATATGGATTCAGGTACGCTTCCGCAATTTTCTTGTTAATTTATTTCTTAATAATCGCCATATAGATCTTGGGTTCAATAGGTGATGGTTTTCACCAATGGTTAAATTTAGATAACCACCCTAACAAGTGGTATCAGAGCCTATATGGTTGATTATTAGGAAATAATTTGGATTTCATAATTTATGTTAATATATATACATATGGTTACACACACATATATGTGCCTCTTGAATTCGGCTGTGGATGTATGCATATTTTTTAATTTGTGTTGAAACATGAACCGAAGCGGCACATAGAATCCAGTGCTTTAGTTATGTTATCGGTAAAGTTTTTTTACTTGTTAATGTTTTTAGTTTCTGGTTTCGTGGGTCTGGCCAAATCACAATATGAATCCAGCATCCGTGATGAATTGTCTGGTCATAATTGATATGTTGCCTTCTTATGACTTCGGGCCCCATGGTAACAAAGCTTTGGTTTGTTTGGTATTAGCTAACACGCACTTGAATGGCCATCACTTTTCTGGCCACGTGAGTTCTTGTAGTCCACCTGAATGCTTCTTGTATCAATCATGTTATCTTCACAGGTTTGGTCAACTCAGACCATGAATTCGTGGGTTCCACGAATGTAAAGAACAAGTCTTCATAAGACTTTCTTGGTCAAATGCTATTCGGTCTTGATTATTTGCATATGTTAGTGCTCATGGCAGTAGTTCATCCACGAATTATACTATGATGATTTGGTTTGGCTAATTTAATATTTATTATATTGATTCAATTTGTCAATAATTGGTTTCTTTGGCCTGTTTCATTATTTATAAATATGTATGTATATATATTAAGAAAATTAGGGTTTATTTACTTTAAGTGAACCCTAATAAAGTTAAATAGGACATTTAAGCCCTATAAAATCCATATGTATGGCCCATTAAATGTGTAATTTTTATAAAGTACTTATGGATTTCAAGAAAAAAATTTGGGCTTGGATGTTAATTTTGGGTCAAATTATGGATATGGACCTTTGGTCCAATAAGTCATGATTTAATTTAATTAATTTGACCATGTTTGACCACGTTTTGACCAAAGTTGACCAAAGTTGACTTTGATCAAAATTTTTGTTTTATTTGGATAATTTTAAATTTGAATATTGGTATGATTATATATATTTTGGAATAAATTAATTGAAATAATATGCCAC